>NW_021604578.1:283121-307959 GCF_004785775.1 Grammomys surdaster
TCTATCTATCTATCTATCTATCTATCTATCTATCTATCTATCTATCTCTGAGGCAGGCTTTTATGCTGTCACTCCAGCTAGCCTGGAACTCACAGGAGTTCTTCTGCTGCAGGATTTCAGGTGTGAGTCACCATGCCCATCTTGGGGACTCTTTGCTTTTTAAAGGCATTGTTATGGTTTTGAAGGCATATTCTATGAGTCTGAATGGAACTCAAAGGCAGGAGAACCAAAGCTTAAGTAGCATTTTGAGCTAAGGCAGAAAAATGCACCTAACTAAAGGTCATGTTATCAGGCTGATAGTTTCCAAGGTAACAGTCTGTCTTCAGAAGGCCATGTTTGTCAATCTCTCCATGGGCCAGTGTCAGATCCTCAGTTTCTTCCTCCTATGAAAAGGTCTTTGGTATATGGTGCTCAGGGAAAGCCAGCAAGCATCTGCTGTTTACTCTGACTACAGATGCAAACTAACCCCAAAGGGGCAGCTTTTCAGTCATTCTTCTCTCTGCAGTCTCCCTTTAAATGTGTTAAAGGAGTATTTTGGGGTGGCCTAACTTGAACTCTCTCGTGGTAATTTTTTCTAGGATGCTAATGGAGTCTCTAGCCTTTATTGTTTCCCCAGGTCCCCAAAGATACCATGTATCTTTATATTGATAAAGATTTTTATAATTAGCATTTACCACACAGTATGCTGAGTTAGTTTAAGAGGTGCAGTCATGGTATGTTGATCTGGCTAGTCTCCAACTCCTAGGCTCCTCAGCCTCCCCAGGAGCGGACGCCACTGTTACCAGCTAAAGTTAGGTTGGTAGATACTCACAGTAATTCCCAATACAAGTACATTTCTTTTCTTCTTCTTCCTCTTCTTCTTTTTTTTTTATTAGATATTTTCCTTATTTACATTTCAAATGTTATCCTCTTTCCTGTTTTCCCCTCTGGAACACCCCCTATCCCATCCCCCTCCCCTGCTTCTATGAGGGTGTTTCCTCCACCCTCCCACCCACTCCCACTTCCCCGTCCTGGCATTCCCCTACACCAGGGCATCAAGCTTTCACAGGACCAAGGGCTTCTCCTCCCATTGATGTCCCACAAGGCCATCCTCTGTTACATATGTGACTGGAGCCATGGGTTGCTCCATGTGTACTCTTTGGTTGGTGGTTTAGTCCCTGGGAGCTCTGGGGGGTCTTGTTGGTTCATATTGTTTGTTGCTCCTATGGGGCTGCAAACCCCTTCAATGGAATTGCCAGTTGACATTGTGTTGGCTGTTTGGTGTCAGTTTTCTTCCAGTCAGTATTGATTAGCATCCGTTCACTTAGCTCATTAATATATTTATTTCCTGGGATCAAACACTCTTGATTGATCATGCTAAAACTGAGTTAATCTCCACATCCTGCCTCTGAGCCACACTCCACATTGTCGTTGTGTAAGGATAGTTTTTTGTAACTTGCCACAGGCATGATTGTTAGATTTCACCAACTAAGACTCTTATCTGATGGAGCCTTTCAATTAGCCAAGAATAATAATCATTGGTTTTTGTTCTTTTTGTTTTATTTGTTTTTGTTTTTGAGGCAGTTCTTGCTAGCTTTGAACTCAGGCAATCCTTTTGCCTCAGCCTCCCAACTGCTGGGATTACAGATGTGAACCACGCCCACCCATTAACTACTCGTTGATAAAAGGGAAGCTTGAAATAGTGAAGTGCTGACAAAATACAATAACTGTGATGGAAATCTATTTTTTTTCTTTTTTCAGACACGGTCTTATGTACCCCAGACTGGGCTTTCAGGTCAGTGTTTAATTTTTGCGGTAATTACTTACCCCAATAAGCTCGTATAAAAACACACACAACCCAGTTAATATATTTATAGGCTATATGCCTAGATTGGGCAGATCTATCACTATTCTAATTTATCCCCTGCAATGAGACCTCTTGCTACTTGAAGCTTCTCCAGGACATGTGGTTCTGTTCCATATTGGCTTCCACCTCTTCTTCCTCCATCCTCTCTCTTCCTCCTCCTCTCTCCTTCTGAGACCCCCAGTTCCACCTCTCCCTTCCACTGCCCAGTCATAGGCTCTAGCCTTTATTTGACCAGTCAGCATGGGGAGAAGGTTCAATGAGATCACCTGAATACGTGTGATCTACTTTTTATCAGGGCAGCAGCGTCTCTGGAGTAAGCAGAATTAACATCAAAATACAAACAGTGCCAGGACGACCCACAACAGTTAGTAGCACATCTTCTCAACTTCAGTTTACACTTAAATGTTTGACTATTAGGTGCCTCTTTGGATTTCAGGTTTTATAGGTGAGGGTAATGGTAGGTTACAGTTGTTGAACCTGACGAATTTTTTAGATGATTACACTATCTTTAAACCTTTGTTGGCCTAAAAGTCTTCTACATTTGACAGGATATAAATTTTGTGTATCCTCATGTAACAGATGCTGACCTGGATGTGGGGAAATGGGAACCCTCATACACTGCTCATGGGAGTGTAAGCTAGTGCAGCCACTTTAGAAATCAGTCTGGAGGTTCCTCCAAACACCTCGAAGAATGACCCCGCCATACCACTTATGGCCATGTATCCTAAGTGTGTTGGTTTGAATAGAAATGATCTCCATAGGTTCATGTGTTTGAATAAGGGAGTCGAGTTACTTGAGAGGGATTAGGGGGTGTGGCCTTCTTGGGGTAGGTGTCACTAGGAGTGGGCTTTGGGGACTCAAAAGCTCAACTCAGACCCAGTGTCTGGCTCTTTAGCTGTCTGCCAATCCAGATGTAGAACTCTCAGCTTCTTCTGCCTGCTTGCCTCCAGGCTCCCCTCCATGATGACAATAACTAAACCTCTGGAACTGTAAGCCAGCCCTAATTAAATGTTTTCTCTTATAAATGTTGCCGTGGTCACAGCAATAGAACACCGGCTAAGACACCAAGGAATCAATATCCTCCTACAGGGACAGTCCCTCGTGCATCCGTGTTCACTGCTGAACTGTACACAATAGCTAGAAAGTGGAATCAGTCTAGCTGTGCATTGACTAATGAATGGATCATGAAAGAAGGGTGGGACATGTGCAGAAGGTAATTTCATTCAGCAATTAAGGAAAATAAAATTATGAAATCTGCAGTTAAACAGGGGAAACTGGAGATGTTAGACAGAGCAAGGTAAGTTCAGTCCATCAGTTTTGCGTATCTGGAGTAAAAGTTTCTCAGGAAACCAGAAGAAAACCAGTGGGATGGAGAGTTCCCATAAGGAAGGAGGGATGGGAGGAAAATGAAGGTGGGAGCATGTTGGATGAGGAAGAGTTCCATTAGAGAGAGAGGAGATGGAGGAAGGAAAAGGGCAGGGGAATGCTAATCAAAATAAAGGGAGAGGCAGTCACAGAAACAACACTAAGAAATAAAGCATTGAAAACATAAAACAGAGTTTGAAGGCAGATGCCCTTCGAGGCTAGACTTATTGATTGTAGAAGAGCCTTGCATATGAACACCGTACCACACAGTCCCCAGCACAAAGGGGTTTTAAATGTTTATGGACTTACCTCACTGTACCTGCAGTATCTCTATCTGTTGATTATTATTTTAAAACACTGGGCTGACTTATTTATAATAGCCAGAAGCTGGAAAGAACCCAGATGCCCTTCAACTGAGGAATGGATGCAAAAAATGTGGTGCATTTACACAATGGAGTATTACTCAGCTGTTAAAAACAATGAATTCGAGAAATTCTTAGGTAAATGGATGGAACTAGAAAATATCATCCTGAGTGAGGTAACCCAATCACAAAAGAACACACATGGTATTCACTCATTGATTATTGGATATTAGCCCAGAAGCTTGAAATACCCAAGATTCAACTCACAGACTATGTGAAGCTCATGAAGAAGGAAGACTAAGTGAGGGTGCTCCGGTCCTTCTTAGGAGGAGTAACAAAATACTCAAGGGGGCAAATATGGAGACAAAGTGTGGGACAGAAACTGAAGGAAGGGCCATCTGGAGACCATTCCACCTGGCTATCCATCCCATGTGCAGTCAGTCACCAAAGGTAGACGCTGATGTGGAAGTCAGGAAGTGCATGCTGACAGGAACCTGATATAGCTGTGTCCTTAGAGGTCTGCCAGAGCCTGAAATATACAGAGGCGGATAATCACAGCTAACCATTGAACTGATCAAGGGGTTCCCAAAGGAGGAGTTAGAGTGAAGACTGAAGGAACTGAAAGGGTTTGCAGCCCGGTGAGGAGAGCAACAATACCAACCAACCAGAGCTTCCAGGGTATAAACCACCAGCCTGGGAGCACACAGGGAGAGATCCATGGCTCCAGCTGTATATGTAGTGAAGGATGGCCTTGTCGGGCATAGGTGGGAAAAGAGATCCTTGGTCCCATGAAGGCTGGATGCCAAGTGTGGGGGAATTCGAAGGTGGGAAGGTGGGAGTGGGGGGGTAGGTGGGGTCACATCCTCATAGAAGCAGGAGGAGGGGGATGTGATAGGGGGTTCCTGGGAGGGAGTGGGGTGGGGAGAGAAGTGGGGTAAGGGGATAACATCTGAAATGTAAATAAAATATCCAATTAAAAAGACTCACCTTAAATTTTACCTTAAAAAATGTAAAACAACAACAACAACAAAACACACAGCTGAGTCCTTTCCTGCCTTTTAGTTCTTCTGCCACCGGGAGAGTTTACACCAGATTGCCATGCAGAGTCCATTAGCCCAATGGCCCTTTCTGCTGTATAAAACACAAGGCATTCTCTAAATAAGGGGTTCTCTGTGATTCATTTATTTTTAAATGCCTGTTTTTTTTTCTTCTGCCTGTTAAAATATTTCAGTTGAATTAAAAACAAACAAACAAACAAACAAACAACAACAATCTTACACTGTCATTTCCTTTAGATTCAGCGTTGGGTAAGTTTAATCAGACTGCACCTGCAGAGCAAGTAACAGACTCTAATAACTAACCACTAACTAGGTCATTATGTTTTGATTTCCCTTAATCAGGGACATCGACAAGGATTTCAACTACCGGTACATTCCAGACGCTGCCTATGTTAATAGTAACGCAGGGCTTCCTCTTGGCTGGCTTCACGGTCGAAGCCAAATATGCACATGTGTGTGTTCATTTTCAGGCCTTGACTTCGGTTGAGAGGAATTTAACCCCACCCCCGTCCAGAATGGAAAAACAACGCCCCCATTCCCGCCCTCGGCTTCCTCCCGCCTAGGTCTTCTCCAGTTACAGAAGTTTGGATTTTTTTTTCCTAGAGAGCTAGAAGAGTCAGGTCCCAAGAGTGGAGTTATAGTATCCGTTTATTTGCTCTGCTGGGAGACCGGTGGGGAAATCACACTTTGTAACTTAGTCTCCTGGGGGAAGAAGAGGAACGGATTCCTAAAAACTTGAGCTGAAGTGCTTGACACCAGGTTTGATTGACAGAGACCGATTGAGCAAGAGCAAAGGGGCGGTGCTGCGGGCCTAGGGCCGGGTAGAGACAAAGGGGCTTCCGCGGCCACCGGGAGAGGAAGGACCCTTTGTCACCGACCAGCTGCTGCGCTGTAAGGATGCATCTGGTGGAGTCTCTTTCTCCTTTGCAGACTGGCGATCTGGCGAAGCCGGCTTGGCAGGAGGCAGGGGGAGGTGGAGAGGGGGTGCCGAAAGGGGGCGCGGGTCCCGGTCTGGGCAGCACTGTGTCACGTGCTCGTCGCCGCCGCCTCAGGGTTGGGGCTGTTCTTCCGGGTTGGAGGCATAGCGCCGCGGGCCAAGCCCGGGTCTGCCAGCGCGGCGTGGCGTTTGCTCGCAGCCCGGGGTCGCCATCTGTCCCGCCTGCCGGTCCGGGTGAGCCAACCGGCCCTGCAGAGCCTGGGGACTGCTGGAACAGGCAGGCAGCCAGCGCTGACCCCTGGTCCCGGTGCGAAGGGGACCCGAGAGAGAGCAGCAGGGGGGCGGGGTCGTCAGTTTCTAGCAAATGGGGTGCAGAGGCTCCTGCAGGAGACAGACGGAGAAGGAATATGGTGTGCCTGGAGGCCCCTTTTGTGTGTGCGTTCTATTGGGGTGACATGGAATGGAGTGAGAGGGTGGAGGTGGGAACGGGGTCCCAGCAGAGGACAAGGTAACCAAGTGACAGCTGTGCAGGTGCAGATCTTGGATCCTGGGGTGTGAGTCGGGGCAAGGACTGCAAAAGTTGTATTAGTCATTTTGGCCCTTAGAGGGACTGGAAGAGAGGTCATAGAGGACTTTCGATGAATGGTGTACCTAGAAGAATGACAGCTAGGCACTCCTAAGTTGTACTTGAACCCTGAGAGTAGTGTTCAGGTAGGGTGTCCAGTTGGGTGTACAGGAAAAGATGACTGTAGGTCAGGGCTGACTGGGTGCCAGTTTCTGAACACTGAGAAAGGGGTTTGGATTGGTGAGTCAGCGTGGGCTGGTTTGGAGGTCGGGGTGTAGGACTGGATTGGAGGTCGCGGTGTAGGCCTGGGCAGAGCTGGTTCAAACTTGAGAGACACAATAACTACTATGTAGCCAGAGCCAATGGGCTTCCACAGGAGGTTATAAATAGCGGTCCAGCTGCACGTGCCAGCCGGTGGCAGTTTGGTTGCTGTGGGAGGGGCAGCACCTGTGACAGGGGCTGTGGCACCAGTGGCTTTGGGCGAGGTCACACTGCCTGCCAGAATAGGGTATTGTGTCCTTGTTGGTATGCCTAGCTTTTAAAAGCATGACTTTGTTTATGCTTGCAGGTGCCCTTTATTTGTCCTGCCGTAGTGTGCAGTCATTAGAAATCGTTGGAGGCATGGGGCTTACTTGCCCTCTGCACCCCCTTTTTTGGGCAAATATTGCTTATTTTTCCTTTCTTACTTTATTATTCTTATTTTATTTTTTTATTTCGAGACGCGGAAGATCTCGGTCTGTAGCCTTGGCTGGCTTGAACTTCTATGTGTAGCCCAGGCTGGCTTTGAACTTGAGTTGCTCCTCCTGCCTCCCCAGTGCTGGTATTTACAACTATGAGCTACCATCTCGGCTCCACTTTCTTTCTTTCTTTCTTCTTTCTTTCTTTCTTTCTTTCTTTCTTTCTTTCTTTCTTTCTTTCCTTCCTTCCTTCCTTCTTTCTTTCTTTCTTTTTTTTTTTGTTTATTGAAGGGGCAGTGTAGGATTATTCTAGTATCAGCAAACAGTTTATTTTTGCGGATAGGGTCAGTTTTCTACAAGGCTATGCAAAATTTTTGTTTTTAAAGGAAAAGTCTGAAAACTCTGTTTCAGAAATGTATTGTGGAATGGCCTCAGGATACCCAGCCCTAGTCATTTCAGTGTTCAGTCAAAAAGTCTTAACTGACTTACTCTGGGTAATGCAAAGCACAGGGCCAAGAAAAATAACAAAGCGATTTGAATAACCCACCAGGATCTTGTGTTCTTTAATCCTCTCTACAAACCAATGATCAGGGCACTTTGCTACTTTAATCTTCAGGACTTTATGAGGTAGGTTTTTACTATTATTCTGACCTTAAAGATAAGGAAATCAAGTACAAAGAAGCTGGGTGATTTGAGAAGGACACACCTATAATAATCTAAAAAAGGGGATTCCAACCTAGGGTATACTCTAGTCTCTTTACTGTCTTCTTTTGCTAGGTCAGGTGCTTGCCTTAGACTCTAGAGCAGCGGTTTTCAACCTTCCTAATGTTGTGGACCGTTTAACACAGTTCCTCATGTTGTGGTGACCCCCAACCATAAAAGTATTTTTGTTGCTACATTAAACCTGTATTTTTGCTACTGCTCTGAGTTGTAATGTAAATATCTGTTATGCAGGATAGCTGATATGATGCCCTTGTGAAAAGGTCATTTGACCCCCAAAGGGGTTTTGACCCACAGGTTAAGAACCACTGCTCTATAGGGTTTTAACACTGGGGAAGACTGAGGATGTAGGCTCTGGATACTGTCCTTGGCATCACACACATCAATCTCTGGGGAGGCACTTATCCTTATAACTTACATCAAGTGGCTTAATGAATGTTATGCTGAAACAGGCATTTCATTCTTTTAAACTCGGGGTTGCAAAATTATTTATTATTCATTATTGATTCAAGGCTTGAGAAGTGCATGGAAGTGCACAGAGAATTTCGAAGTGAAGAAAAGGGGGGAATGTAACTCTGTTGGAGTAAACACGGACTAGCCAATGGGTCAGATATTTTCTGAATACCTTTCAGAACCATTTATATTTAAAGTAGGGCAAGTGTACTGGACTTTTCTTGCCAGTAAACATCCTGATCTTTGTGTGTTTGATGCCTAATAAAGCCGTTTTATTTTTAAATTTTAGTTTTAGATTGGGCTTCTGATATATGGTGCCCCTATTAGAGATCTGCTCTATATCAAATTATTATTTTCCAAGTAGGCAAGACAATCATGGATTTTCTAGAGTCTAAAAAGACCTCAGCAAGCTGTTGTTTGCTACCAGGTTAAACAATCAGGAAGTGGCGGACCTGGGCAATGCAGGGCTCCATTTGGGCCAGTTTCATATATTTACTGATGAGGTCTGAGGAAGCTTTACCAACTCACTGAGAACAGTGGTGGCAGGGAGCTGGGATGACCCAAGAAGAGAAAGGGCCTCTGAGATTCTGTCCTTGGGCCACGTTTGTTGGATTAAAGGACCGCTAATGAATAGGCAACTCCTGGATTGATAATTCCTATCGCTGATGTTTCTTCTCAGCGTTTTAAAGTTTATTTAGGAAGTTGTAGTAACAGCTTTGAGATTTAAAATTAGCTAAACACTTCTCTGGTGCCTGGAAAAGTGGTTGTAGAGCCTGCTTGGATATGATGCTTGGCCCGGTAAGAGTCCAACTCATGGATGTGTGCCTTTAGGCATAGTGAGTAATGTTAGCCAGGTTTGACTGATAGACCTCAGAGCCCCTGCTTCTTCTCATTCTCAAAGCAACGAGAAATGCTGAGGAACATGGGGAATGCAGTAGAGGAACCGGGGACATGTAGGCGTGCCTGCTGTGCATCCATGGGGATCTGCCAAAGAGGGCAAAGGTAGCTGAAGAATCAACAAAGTGATACATCACTCAGTCCTGCTAGAATCAGCAATAAGTGGCCATGTTTTGGTGAAATAAACTTTATTATAAAACATTTGCAAATTATACTGGCCACTGTTGAGAGCTGTATTCAAAAGAGTTCAGTTATACCTACATCTGCAAGCACAGACTGGATTAGTAAAGATATTATGGAGCCCCCCCCTCTCTCTCTCTTATCTTCCTTTCCTTCTTTCTTTCTGTATTATTCTATGTGTATTTATTTTCTTGAGAGGTAAACATGAATCTCATGTTCATTTAGGCATGGATCAGGAGATCTCACTGGAAGAGGTAAGCTTAGCAATGTGTTTCGTAAGACCTAGTGCCTAACTGTTTTTTAGATAACTTAAGGGAGAGTCACATGTAACTTTGATTATATATACCTTTTTGACAAATATGTTGACTTAGAGGATAACTTTAGTGCAAGATGTGGTTTATCTGTATAGGTGTGTATATACAAGCTCTCTAGACACACACACACACACACACACATACACACATTTGAGTGACTCAGGCCTGAAATTGAATGTTGAGTTTACAACCCCAGTTCTAGGGAGAAAATGGATTTCGAGTTTTAAACGCTGAATCAGAAACAGATTTTTGAAGTGTTGTCCACAAGTAAAAGACTTGACAACTACATTCTTTGTAGCATCCAAATGTATTCCAGAAACAGACCCTTTAAGATGGACAATTTATATGCTTTTTTCGTGCTCAAATGACAAGGTAACTTTTTTCTTGACATATAAACATGTTCTTCTCTTTCTTTTTTAGTAATCCATCTTCAAGGAATTGGGGATTCGAAACATTGGGAGTGTAAAGCAACATGGCACATCTACTGAAATCGGTGGTGACTGGCTCTTCATGTCCTTTGTTTAGCAACTTGGGGTCCTGTAAGGTTCTATCTGGGAAGAAAGACTTTTTACGAACGTTTCATACTCACCAGGCACTGTGGTGTAAATCCCCGGTAAAACCAGGTAAAACTTTATTTCACTTAATAAGGTAAAACTTAATTTACACTTTAACTTAATTTTTTGTACTTCCGGTCTTTGATACATGCAAGGAGAACACATTAAGTTTTATAGCCTGGTGTTTGTGAGTGGTCATTTTACACAGAAAACAACATCAACAGCAACAAAAACCCAAAGGAGTGTTTTGTGATAGTTGGTTATTAAGCTCTTTTTGAATCAACCCGGTAGTGGCAGCAGCAGCCACGTGTTCCTCACTGCCCGAGCCCCAGTGTTCTAGGTTCTCAAATGAAAGACAGACACCTGCAGCTTTATATTTTAGTATGCCTTAAACAGCCCAGTGGCTGGGCCACTCTCAAACCTCCACATGGCTGACACTGCTTCCCTCCCCTATTCCTGAATTATTATTTACTAAAATCGATATTCTATCATTGTTGTCCTAGGCTCAGGGTTGGTGGGTGGGGGAGTGTGCTCTTTTCTGGCTCTTATGTGATTGGTGTGCTCTCTCTTCTGCAACTATCAGGCCTGGACCATACTCCTTTCCTGGCATGGTGGTTCTAAATCCTTCTTCCTCTCTCGGACCCCTTGCCTGCGAAGTCTCAAGTACTGTCTCTGTCTCCCTGCCCAGCCATTGGCCACCAGCAGCTTTATTTACCAATTAAAACCAGGGACACTCAGCGTCTTACATGCTAATTCTTGTGCAATTTTGGGAACCCAATTAACATAATACAAGCATTAGGTCAAGTCCACAACAGTATTTTTTCCTTATTTTCCACTTATAGAAATTCTAGATTGCCATTGCTAACAGAGAAGATAAAAAACAATGGGAAAAGAAAAAGATCAACCGGTTGTATTGTATTTGGGAGTCTTTGGCTCATAGTAACCGTTTCTTCTTGCAGCCCTTCCTTTGTTTCTAGAAGGTATTGGAGAATTGTACCAGATAGAGTCCACTGCTCAGGACCTAGGAAGGAAGTGTGTTAACTGCTCTACAGTAATGTTCCTTGCTTTAGTAAAAAGCAATCTCATTGCAGTTCAGGTCAGAGATGTTAGTCTTCCCACATGCTGTTAGCAGCTACTGTTCAGCTTGGTTTTGTGTCTGTCAGTCTGTCTGTCTCTGTGTATGTGCACATGTGGGCAAGTGCCCTCTAAGACCAGAAGACAGTGTTGGGTCTCCTAGAACCGGAGTTCCAGGCTGTTGTTAACGTCCTGATGTGAACGCTGGAAACCAAATGTGAATCCTTTGGAAGAGCAGCCACGACTCTTAACCACTGAGCTATCTCTCCAGCTCCACCCTTACCACCTGTACTCACTTTGGTTCAAGCCATCATCTGCCACTCAAGTGGTGTGTTACTTTCTTAAACAGTATCTGTGCTTTCAGCCTCTGCCCTCCTACTGTCTGTCTGGCACATGGCAATGGTAATACCCTTTTGTAAAACTGTAAGAGCATGCTAGTTCTTTCTTCAAAATCACTACTGTCTTCTCAGCTTATACTGAGCAAGAGTGAAGGTTTCCAATGGCCTATCGGGTCTTCTGTAATAGGAATCTCTGTTGTAGGTACAGGCCCTAAGGAGGGGAGGCTCCAGAGGTCACCTTCTAAGCTGAGTCACCTCTCTGTTAGTGTTCTTCCCCAGGACCATCCTAGTACACTGTCTGTCATTCACTGTCCGGACCTTAAGCATGTGGACGTTTGTCAGGAAGACTTAGACATTTAGTTTTTAGTCCAGATGGCAATATGCCCAGCTAAGGATGGTGCTTAGCTCCTACGATGAAAGGGTGGCATGAATGTTTCTTTTCCCTCTTAGGGCTTGCAACACTCCTTTCTAGTCACCAAGGAGCTGTTACCTTGAATAGATTTCATAGCCTTGTTCCATTTTCTCAGGTGACAAATCTCTATTGGCAGTATACTTTTCCCTTATCGGTCCCATGTTTATCTTCAGAAACTTGCTTTTAATCTGCTTAGGAAAGCAGTCACCTACTGATAGAACTGATAAGATAGAGGCAAATGACCATGTTGAGAACCTGAGGATTGAACTTGTGAATAAATAGATCTATGGACATCAAAGACCTCTGCAGCAATATGTGTAAATCTTCCTTGTTTAACTTTTGATTTTTATTTTCTCAACTGACTTAAAAAAAAAAAACTTTTAACAGATAAGGAGACTCCAAAGCCTGCCCCCACAGTGACACACTTCCTCCAACAAGGCCACCCCTTCTCCAACAAGGCCACACCTAATAGTATCACTCACTATGGGCCAAGCATCCAGAGACAGGAGTCTTTCCTATCATTCAAACACATTTCTATTCTGACCAACTCAGATATATAAGAGACTTTTTTTTTCTTTCTTTTTTCATTGCTGGGAATCAGACCTAGGGCTTCAGACATGCTGGCTGGGTATTTACCACTTGGTTGCTTACATCCTCTGCTGTTCTTCCCTATTTTCTCCCATGTTGAGACATACAGTTGTTGCTCAGTAGAGTTTCCAGTGTTCTAAATTTGACTGAGTGAGTTCCTATCGTGGTTCTGCTGAGTCAATTTCTTTTCCCATTTATTTATTTATTTAATAACATTTAGCTAGACCTGAAGGCTCCATTAGCTTAAGGATACATTTCTGGCAGGAACACTTCAACGGCAGTGTTGTTTATTATTGTATTGCATTGGGAAGACTACGTGGACAGTGTAGGTGTCGTCCTTGTGGACTGTCTGATATGAAGTTCCCATTAGCTTTTCCCATTCAGATGCCTTCTGTCATTTGATGGATGCCCATTAACTGAGCTCGTGATTTTATTAGGGCTCTCGAAACAGTGAAACTCCATCATTCTTTCTTCATTCATCAGCCAGAATTTTTTCTATAAAGTAAACAGATTTTCTCTGTTGGTCACTTGCCTTGGAATGGACCTGGGGAGGTGGGACAAAGGCTCTTTCCCGTTCCTTGTTAGTTCTGCTAATAATCACTGGGTTCCCTTATGTGTTAACTTCCTATTCCTGATGTAACAAATAATCATAAACCTACTGGCTTTTTACCCACTGGAAGTCAAAGTCCAAGGGAGTTGTCACCGGGCCTCCATCCAAGTGCTGGCAGTTCTGCATTTGTCCTGGGAATCGTAGGGGAGAACTGTTTTCCTAAACCTTTCAGCTGCCTCAGAGCTTCTCCACCTGTCAGATTGTGGCCCCTTTCCATCTTGACAATGTCAATGTACCGTCCTCACACTGCTTCTTGACTAGGACTCTTTGGCTTTCTCCTCCCCGTGTAAGGACTCTGTGATTACCCTGCAACTCTCCAGATAACCTGGAGTATTCTTCCTCCTGTAGGCCCAGTGATTACCAACCCTTAAGTCCATCTGGCATCATAAATCCCCTGTGCCATGCATGATGGGTTCAAAGGTAGTAGGGGTTAGGACATGGGTGTTCTTGGGAAGTTGTTATTCTGCCCATCACGCTGCATGTTCTACGTTGAGCCATGCCCTTTAAAATACTTAGTACTTTTTTTGGATAATCAACATGAAATCATGAGTTATAATATCTTTGGAAGTGTTCTACTCCGTTATTCTTTTTAAAATTTTCCTTTTATTTTATGCCTTTTTTTTTTTAACCTGCATGGATGTCTGTGCTCCCGTATATTCCTGGTGCTCATGGAGGCCAGAAGAACCTCCTGGAGCTGGAGTTGTAGACAGTTGTGATCCATCATGTAGATGCTGGGAATCGAACCCAGGTCTTCTGGGAGACCAGTACATCCTTCCAGCTCCCATTCATTCAATTTTGATAGCCAAATGACCATAGTTGGCTCTTTTTCTTTTTTCTTTCTTTCTTTTTTTTTTTTTTGAGACTGGGTCTTGCTATGTAGCCCTGGCTGGCCTGGAACTTGCTATGTAGACCAGGTTGGCCTAGAAATCATACAGATCCATCTACCTCTGCCTCCTGAGAACTTGGATTAAATGTACCATCACTACTGGCTCTCCTAAATACATTTGACTCAACTCTGTCATCTTTAGTAGCTGCCTTGGCTTTCTAAATGCAAGGCTTCGATTTGAGGTTTTCAGATGAGTGCCAAACTCCAGAGAAGTTCATATGTGACTTCATTTTACACTTGGATCTAATATTTGCCAAACTCCTAGTTTTCTCTCTCTTTAGGTAGAAAATAAGCATTTGTCTGCCTCTGGTGTACTGTAAATTATTAGTGTATAAATAACAGGGGAATATAAAACTATGTTCATGTGTTGGTATTTTCAAGTTGCCTTAAACTGTCTAAAGTCTCAAAAAGTTACTCCATATTTATAATTTTATTCACTTTTTTATTATATGTTTAGTGGCAAGAATGGAATTTTTAAACTATATAGTAAGCCCTATGTAGAAACATGCTGTTTAAAAATATGTTAGTAGCTTGGAGTGGTGGCACACGGATTTAATTCCAACACTCTGGAGGCAGAGGCAGGTGGATCTTGTGAGTTTGAGGACAGCCTGGTCTACAAAGCAAGTTCCAGGACAGCTAAGGCTACACAAAGAATCCCTATCTCCCCCCCCAAAAAAACAACCAAGACCAAAAAACAAGACCAAAAAAATTAGTTAATGGCTTCATTAAAGCATCAGATGAAACTGGTGTCCTATAGGTAGAGCTAGCCTGAACTCTGCATAAAGATGTTTGTGTTGCTTTCTTTTGAGTTATAAGGAACAGAATCACAATCAGGTTATATATAGTTTGTATGAGGGTGTACTATATGGATTCTTGGGCCCAGGATCCTCTTCATTATTTTGGAGAAGTGGAATACATTCCAGGTTTCCTAGTTCTGCCTAGTCTTTCTTTAAGTAGCCACTATCATGGTGCCTGTCCGTGCTGCTCTGACTTCTTGCTGATTACTGCATGGCTATGCTTACAAATCACTTCCATACCAGCTACTCTCTTAGCTTTTGTGTGGCTTCTCCATTCAAATCTCCTAGGAGAGACCGTGACTGGGTAGGCGTTTTAGTTACTCTTCAGTTGCTGTGATAAAACATAGTGACCAAAAACAACTCGAGGAGGAAGAAATTTATTTCAGCTTAAGACTTTCTGGTTACGCTTCGTCACTGAAAGAAGGCAGGGTAGGAACTCACGGGAAGAACTGGAGGCAGGAACTGAAGCAGAGGTCATGGAGGAACACGGCTTATTGGCTGCTGCTCCTCTTGGCTTGCTCAATCTCCTCTATCGTTCTATGCAGGGTGATCTGCCCCCAGTGAGCTGGGCCTACCACATCAATCACTAACTGCACTAAATGCACTACAAACGTGTCTACAGGAGAATCTTATGGAGGCATTTTTGTTAATTGAGAAGCCCTCTTCCCAAATGTTCTATCTTGTATCAAATTGGCATTAAACTAGCCAACGTAGGAGGTTAATAAATGTCCAACATGGACTGTTCTGGATCTACCATTCCTATATAAGTCATGTCATTGGCAGTGGCTGCTGGCTTCTCTCATGCCCTGCCTGTCAGATGACTGTCTTTGACCTGATTGCTGGCCTCTCAGCTGCTGGTCAAGTCTCAGGATTCAACCTTGGAAATCTATAAGAAATTTCCTCTGGCCAAATTGTCAGGAAAGGAACTTCAGCTATGGCAGCCATCAAAGTATCTGTGATAGAGCTATTCTGCAGTAATTTATTTCTGTCTTCACTAAAAGCCAGGACAAGAAGACTGTAACCCCAGAGGGTGAAGGAGGGGAGTTAGCACGCTGTGTGATTTCTCAACTCAGGTATTTCTCTCCTAAGAATAGACTAAGCTTGTGCCTTAAAGAGAGATGTTCAATTAAACAAAACATTTAGTACATTCAGGACAGTTTGTACAAAAATTTATCACTTTTCAAACCAGGCAAACGGATTCTGATCGTGAATTGTTATTTTTCAGTAGCAGTTTGTGCGTGATTCTGTTTCAAAAAAACAGACTGCCCATTTCCCTCTCCTGAAGTCTGCTCCGAAACATGCTTTTTAGCTTTGTCTAAACTTTGGTTTTGTTTGCTTTTAGGAATTCCATATAAGCAGTTGACAGTTGGGGTTCCCAAGGAGATTTTCCAAAACGAGAAGCGAGTTGCATTGTCTCCTGCCGGTGTCCAGGCCCTGGTCAAGCAGGGCTTTAATGTGGTCGTGGAATCTGGTGCAGGAGAAGCTTCCAAGTTCCCAGATGATCTCTACAGAGCAGCAGGGGCCCAGATCCAAGGGACGAAGGAAGTTCTGGCTTCTGATCTGGTGGTCAAAGTAATTACTCTCTTCTCTCTTCTGTTCATAGCTTCATGTCATTTGTTGAGACAGGGTCTCAGTGTATAGCCCTGGCTGGCTTGGAACCCACAGACATCCACCTATATTTGCCTCTCCAGTGCTGGGATCAAAGCCACCACACCCAGCTTTTCCAAGTTTCTTAGTATTCTTCCTTTTGTTTTTAATTGATGCATAATTGTTCATATTCATGCAGTGATATATATATATCATACATATGTATGTATGTATAATGTATATACAATGTACAGTGATCAACTCAGAACAGTTTGCATGTTCTTCATCTTAAACATTACCCGTTCAGCTTTTCCTATTTGAAAGTCATACTCTCTTTTCTCAATGAAACCGTGGAAGGGAAATGGAGACCTTCACTTTTATATTAGCCGAGTAGATTTTTTTACTTCCTATTTTTTAGTTATAAATGGTATCTTAAGACCTTTTAAAGTCACTTGGCCTATAGGTCACTCAGACCAATGCTCCCTTCTCCAGAATGGTCATGCAGTTTCTAGAACAGTAGTATGTGGGGTAAATGACTGTGTTCAGTTATTAGACACTGCACACAGTATCTTGGGCTGTGTTCAATAACGTCTTTCCAGCCCAGTTGCATATAGTCGTCAGCAGGAGGTCTGTATCTAAATGGACAATGTAGTCAATTAAAAAAAGAGACTTCTACCCAGCCAGTATAAAAGTGAAGATCTCTATTTCCTTTCCATTCATAACATACTTGACCAGGGGCCTCTCTGTTGAATCAAGCCCGTTCCTGTTCCAAGGAGGAACAGGTTTAGGGAATCATTCACTTGGTTTGATGTCTCGGGTGCCAGTGGTCTCAGCTGAGTCTTTGATGAGGGCCAGTAGAATCAACTCAGAGCAGTCCTTGAGTTCTTATTAATCTCCGAGATAGACTGTGTGTGTGTGTATGTGTGTGTGTGTGTTTTGCTGGTTTCACATATGCCAGGTAAGTCCTCCACCACTGAACCACACCTCCTGCCCAAAAAGTCACAGGTTCTCAGCCTAGATTCACAGGAGTCACCAGCTCAGGAATAATAGGAAAAGGCGCTTTGGTAAATGAAGAAAAAAAAATGCCATGATAGGAAGTGACGGGAGCAGCACTCCTGTTTGTGTTTAACATGTAAATCCTACAGGCTGTGTTTCCTATGCTCGCTTCACACAGAGCAAATATAGGGAGACTTCTTATCAGAACAGTGTAATTCGGTAGAGATGCTAGTTTACATTGTGTCCCTTTATAGGTCTGGAACTTCAATCTATACCATAGAGTCTTTAACGGACAACATTCTCAATGCCTCACTACCCCATATATTCATGTTCGCCAAAATTAGTAAAGATTGAGTCTTTTCAGTTGTTTGTTTGTTTGTTTGTTTTTTGGAGACAGTGTTTCACTATGTAGCCCTTGCTGGCTTCTAACTGGATTTGTGAACTAGGCTGCCTTCCCTGTCAGAGAGATCTGCTGGCCTTTTTCTTTCAGTGCTGGTATTAAATATGTGTGCAAGTACTCCCCGTTCTGTGACTGAGCCTTTGAACATAAAACAAAAAAATTTTTTTTGTCTTTTTTCCTCTAATATCTTGTAGTTTTAAAGCAGATTTAACAGTAAGTTTGGGGAGACAGGCTCACTGTAAAATCTTTGTAATATCTCAGTGCTCTGTAGCTGTCACAGCTGACCTGGTGCTGTGTGGTCTTTAACTCAGGATAGGTCACAGGTCACCAGTCACAGGATGGATAGCGTACATCTTCATATGCTTTGCCCTGCTTAAGGTCAGGCAGACATTTATTGATGGAAGATGTCTCTCAGAAGGACTATCTAAACAATAGTGACACGCCTTCTATAAATTGTCCTGTTTGCTTAGAAAACACGGTGAAGGTATTGGTAGTTTTGATCTGTGATTTGGCTTTCATTTCAGGTGAGGGCCCCCATGGTGAACCCGACGTTAGGCGCTCACGAAGCTGACTTTTTAAAGCCGTCAGGAACTCTTATTAGCTTCATCTACCCGGCCCAAAATCCAGACTTGCTCAACAAACTTTCCGAAAGAAAAACTACAGTTCTGGCGATGGACCAGGTTCCAAGGGTGACGATAGCTCAGGGCTATGATGCCCTCAGCTCCATGGCCAACATTTCTGGGTAGGTATATTCTTCCCCATTTCGGTTGACCCACATCACAGGGAGGTAGAATGGGCGATCGTAGAGCTTTTACCCTCACCATAATTGTTGGGAACTGAGCTTTTTAACACTTAAATGGGCTCTTGTGATTCGTTTTATTCCTTTTCACAATAGTTATACTAATATATGTTACATGTCCTATCTTTGTGGTTAGAAGCAATATTTATATCTACCAAAGGAAGTAGCTGTCCGAGTGTCTGCATGAGACACATTTTTTAAAAAAGATTTATTTATTTTATGTATATGAATATACTGTAGCTGTCTTCAGACACACCAGAAGAGGGCATCAGATCCATTACAAATAGTTTTGAGCTACCATGTGGTTGCTGGGAATTGAACTCCGAACCTCTGGAAAAGCAGTCAGTGCTCTTAACCTCTGAACCATCCCTCTAGCCCCCTGGAAGCTGTATTTTTATGTTGTGTGTACATGCATGAGAATGAAATGGTTGTTTTTATAGGTCACATATAATTGGAGACTGACAGTTTCATGTGTTTTAATGTAATACAGGCTGAGAACCCCTGAAACTTTATGATCAGGAGTGTTTCGGATTTCTGACTTTTTCAGACTTTGGAATATTCCTGTACTGAGATGTCTTTGACCTGAGATCCAGGTGTGCACAGGGAAGTTATTTATGTCTCATATACACTTTATACACTAGCCTGAAGGTAGTTTTGTAAATATATTTTGGTAATTTTCTTTATGGGATGGTGCATTTCAGAACATGTTTTTCTCCTTTGGGATGTTTTAAATACAAAGTTGGTATTTTGTGCTTGATCTGTGACCCATTACATGTGTCCTGTGAGGTCAGGGATGGGACATTCTGCTTGTATTGATGTCAGTGCCCCATGTGGAACAGTTTTGACTTTGGATGTTTATATTAGGAGTGCTTAGCATGCTGTATTATAATTAATTAATTAACTAATTAAAAAATAGTCTAGCTGTGTAGTCCAGGCTGGCCTAGAACTCACTGTGTAGTTCAGGGTGGCCTCAGGCTTCAAAGTTGTGATCCTGTTGCCTCTAGCCTTCTGAGGGCTGAGGTTATAGGAACATACCATTATGCGTAGGTTGCTCGTGTTGCTTAGGGTTTCCTTACAAAAGTTAATAAAATAAGATAGTTTCTGTGTTAGAGGGTAGTTTTCTCTCGTGTCACAGCCTGTTGTTTTCACTAGAGCGTGTCCCCTTCTGAGGCCTCAGCGACAGTGGAGCTCATTTGCCCATCAGCACTGCTATCTTCCCTGTCTCTCTCTTTTTTAGAGCTCTGTTTTTATTTAATAAAATACAGAGTATTTTAAAAATTTGTTGGGACTTTCATACACAAATACAGTGTATTTTCATTCATATTCACTCTCCACTCTTCCCCTAATTTCTTCCCGATTCACTGCCCAGCCCCTGACCCCTGAGTCCATTTTGTGCTGACCATATACTCATCGGTGTAGGGCCATCTACTGGATCATGGTTGACTTACAAGGGACCACATTATCAAAGAAAAAAACCTGACTCTTCCTCCTCCAGGATCTACCTTCCTGTTCCACAGTGAGGATGGGGGAGCCCCTCATCCTCCATGCTGAGGTGTTGATTGGCTTGGTCATGCATTCGCAGGTGGCCTCCGCTGCTGTGAGTGCATGAGCGCAGTGGTCTGGTCTTCCTCAGGAGACCTTGTTTTGCTGTGGTCCTCCGTGAGATCTGGAGGGAGGAGGTGTGTAGAGGTGTCCTTGTTTATGGCTGACAGATACTTGCTCTATGCACTTTGACCAATCGAATTTTTGCAATAGCTGCTATCCCCAAACCAAGAAGCTTCTCTGATGTGGTCTAAGAGCCGCACACATATATGGACATCATGGCGTGGATTTAGATGGCAGTTTGGTCCTCTGTCCATTTAGCACATTAAAAGCAGTAGGTTCACCCCTGGGGTTTATGAGCTCTCCAACCATGAGTTCTTGGCTAGATTTAAAGTACCCAGGTATGATTGTCTGTCTTTGGAGCAGGACTTAATTCTACTCAAAAACAGTTATCATCAATGTAACATTTGTACTACTATCATGTCCTTAACACTGATAATGAACTTTTATTCCCCCAACTCTTCTGGGAAGAGCATTATCCCCATGTGTAGAGTAACTTCAGTTAAACTATTATATATATGTGTGTGTGTGTGTGTGTGTGTGTGTGTGTGTATATCCAATATATTATATAATATATTATAAATAATATTTATATACTAATATATTTTATAACTAATACATATATACCTATTATAGTAGTAGGTTTCCATATGGCTTTTCCAAACATCTGAACAATTAAAAACATCGTTGGAGGCATGACTATTCTTGGTTTAAATTATACCACAGTTCCACAGTAAAGCAACATGGTATTGGCACAGAAATAGACGTATTGATCAATAGGGTAGATCATAATCTATATACCTACATTCAACTGATTTTTCCAAAGATGAGAAAAACACACATTGAAGAAATTATAGCATCTTTAATAAATGCTGCTGGGGAAAATTGGACATCTACCTGTAGAAGAAACTTCATCCTTCCCTTTTACCCAGAACTCAAATCAGTTTCAAGTGGACCAAAGACATCAGTGTTAGATCCGAAACTCTTTAGGGCCCTGAGAGAAAAACCAGAGTCTGGGCTCAGTAAGGACTTTCTGAATGGGACCTCAGTCACTCAGGAAACAGGGCCAAGAGCCAACAAGTGGAAGACTTCATGAGATGAAAAAGCTTCTGTACTGCAAAGGGAATTGTTAATCAAAGGCTGAGGCAGCCTACAGAATGGGAAAGACTCCAACTGTCTTGTGTGGAATGTCACATAGAAATGCATTCTAAGCTCACCTCTGCTTGCAGGAAGATGGCTATAATCACATTGCTTGCGAGGGACTGGAATGACCACTGCCTACTTGAGAGGGTGGGAGCATTCTGGAGATAGGGTGATGCTCATGAAATCAGCCTCCCAAGGAAACTAACCAGATTAAAATTTAAGCTAATGTGATTGACACACCAACAAAAGTATTTAAAGGGAAAACAGTGAATGGGGGAAAAAAACCAATATAAATAAAGCCTTTGCACAGAGTCTTGCATGAACTGGAAGGCTCTTAGGTTTTTATCTTTTAGGTTTATCATTATCTGTCTGTGTGCATGAGTGAGTATGGACAAGCATATCTGGTGGTCAGAGGACAGCCTTTAGGAGTAGGCTCTTCTGTCTTACTGAGGAGGGGTCTCTTGTTTGTATTGAGCTATTTTTTTTTAAAGATTTATTTATTTTATGTATAGGAGTACACTGTAGCTGTCTTCACGCACATGAGAAGAAGGCATCAGATCCCATTACAGATGGTTGTGAGCCACCTTGTGGTTGCTGGGAATTGAACTCAGGACCTCTGGAAGAGCAGTCAGTGCTCTTAACCGCTGAGCCATCTCTCCAGCCCTGTACTGAGCTTTGTACCCTAGGCTAGCTGCTTCCATCACCTTCCAGGTGATTCTCCTATCTTCAGCTCCCAGCTTCACACCACACCCGATCACTGCCAAGGCAGTGCTAGGATTACACATTTGTGCCACTCTTCAGCTTTGTAAATGTGGGTTCCTGGGATCCAACTCAGTGTGGCAGGCTTGAGCGGCAACCCCCTTTACCCACTGAGCCATCTCACTGGCCCAAGTTTCCTGTTTCAGATGTAACATTTAAAATATGCCACATATCAAACATACAACACAATTTGTGTTTCAGCTGTTCATCCCGTACATTTTTTTTTTTTTTTTTTTTTTAGGTTTCTCGAGATAGGTTTCTCTGTGTAGTCCTGGCTGTCCTGGAACTCACTCTGTAGACCAGGCTGGCCTCGAACTCAGAAATCCTCCTGCCTCTGCCTCCCAAGTGCTGGGATTAAAGGCATGCGCCACCACTGCCTGGCTATTCATCCAGTTCTTATGGGTTGTCATTATGTTAAAGTTAAAACAAGTTTACACAACTGGGGGGGGTTGTCAAGATAGCTCAAGATAGTGCTCACTGCCTAAGCTCAAGGACCCAGGTTTGATCCGTAACACCCATATAAAAAGCCAGATGAGCTGGAACAAGTTTGTAACCCTGTCTTCAAAAAATAAAACAGAGGGTTCAAGGCTCCTGAGGAACACCACCTGAGGTTGGCTTCTGATCATCACAGGTTCTGTCCTCTGACATATGTGCTCCCACCCGAACACATACACCAGCACACATACAAGTAATAAATAAACAAACACACTTAGTTATCCTTAGTAGAAGGTAGCAAATGGCTTACTGAAAACATTGTTAGTGGTATAAAATCTGTGCTGGGGGAGGCAAAAGAAATTGTTGCCATGTTTAGTGGCTGGAAGAGTGACTGCTACACAAGGTGGGGCTTAACATGTCCCACGCAGAGGTCTACGAGTGCTGTTGATTCTGTCATGTAAGATGCATGTATGTAGGAGAACGTCAAAATCAGCTCTGGAACAGTGCTTTCAGCTGCAGAATCGTGTGAGCAAACAGAATGTTTTGAGACAATATTAGTAGGTCCCATTAGCACCACAGACTGCAGGTTGCACTTAGACGGATCGGAGAGTTTAGAAACACCTGCTTTCTATCTTGAAAAAAAATTTTTTTTTCTGCTCCACTATGACTTACGGTAATAGCAGTGATGATAGCATTTTTATATTAATTGTTTTACTAAGTATTACAACTACGAGAAGGAGGTTTTGCTGCAAGCCAGCACATGAGTCTTAGTATTAAAATAGTTGTGTTTAACTAAGTAAAGATAATATGGAAATGAGATTAGTGTAGTGCGCCCCAGACATCCTCTTAAAGGAAAGATTCAGCTCCCTGTTAGTTTTTATTGGATAACTCGTTTCTGTAGTTAAATCCTATTTACTGAGCATTTTGTCATGCGATAAGAACCATACTGAATATTTCGCTCATGTTAACTTCGTTCTCTCAGTAGCTTTCAGAGCTTGATTCTTATTTTATAGATGAGGAGAACCAGGGTTAACTTTGCTCAGATCTAATCATTTGGTCTGTCTCAGGAGCCCAGATTTTTACCCACTACAGATCAAGGGTAGTAATTTTTCCCCTCTGAGACTGAAATATTATTATATACAATGTCGCACCTAATCTAGATGGACCTTCTTTAGTGTAATGTAAGTACTGCATAGCCATCCAAGAAAATTTGAACTACACAGTTTAAAAAAAAAAAAAAAGGGAAATTTGAAGACAGGGAGCCTCAACACCCGAAGAAAGGTGCTGATGGCATTTGGCGTCTTTACTTTTTAAACTATCTTGGCTAGTCTGCAGTACTTGTTAGGAAGCGGCTGAGTAGCTCTTTGGGTGAGAGTCTTCCTATACAACAATGCTGCCCAGGGCAGGGTTCTCACTCTGCTGCTGACTAGCTGAGCCAGCAGGCAAGCGGTCCTTTCGCCTTCGTGTCTGTGCTTATGAAGCCAATATAGTAATTGTATGCATTCCGAGACTGACTGGGAAGGTCAGAGGGGTAAGTATATAAACAGTGCTCAGAGTTAATCTCACCATAGAGTATACTGTACAAGCATTAGACTCCTGCAGTTATGTAACCGGCAGGTTATAGTAATGTATGGCCTTCCACCTTTTATTTTATGGAGCTGTCTGTTTACTTTTTCAGTTATAAGGCTGTTGTTTTAGCAGCGAATCACTTTGGAAGGTTTTTCACTGGCCAGATCACAGCTGCTGGAAAAGTGCCCCCTGCGAAGGTATGTCTAACTTCCGGTGTTATGTATACAAGTGTTCTGTCTGCACGTATGCCTGCACGCCAGAAGAGGGCACTAGATCTCATCATAGATGATTATGAGCCGCCACATGATTGGTTGCTAAGAACTGAACTCAGGACCTTTGGAAGAGCAGTCAGTACTGTTAACCTCTGAGCCATCTCTCCAGCCCCACTTCCAGTGTTTCTTAATGAGACAAATTGAAGGCATCATAAAATATGGTTATTTTTAAATGTCTCACTGTGTGTTATCCTCACTGATGTTATTGTCGTAATTAGAAATTTAAAGTGAAGCTTTAGAGCTGGATATTGAATATTGCTTGAAAAAAATTTGGCTCTTTTGTTTGTTTGTTTTAAAAGTTCTAGTCTTTTTTTCTTTTGCCTTTTCAGTTTCTGACTTATTTGAATTCTTAAATTGATTTTGTTGAGATTGACCTGTGGGTCAATTTACTATTACTTTTTAAAGAACTTCACAATATTATTCAGTAAATCCGTGTTTCCTGATTACTGCAGTGCCATAGTTTGTGGAAAACACTTTGATTTCTTCCATCTTGTCAGCCGAGGATGGGGAGGGGCATCAAGAGGACAGGAATTAATGGGAGGTGGGACAATCAAGGCACAGCGGAAGGGAGCTGCTTCCTGAATCCAGGTTGGGATGAGAGAGAGAGAGAGAGAGAGAGAGAGAGAGAGAGAGAGAGAGAGAG
>NW_021604578.1:307969-353132 GCF_004785775.1 Grammomys surdaster
GAGAGAGAGAGAGAGAGAGAGAGAGAGAGAGAGAGAGAGAGAGAGAGAGAGAGAGTTAATGAGAAGCAGTGAGTGGGAGAGCAAAGTCTCAGAGGTTTCATCATGGCCCTTTAGTGGGGAGTCCACTGAATATAAGCCCTGAGGTGGCTGGCTGACGCAGGACCATTCCTACAGGTTATTTTATTGCAACTCAGAGTAGGACAGACACTCTACCCCGTGCTTGGCTTTTTACATGGGGGCTGGGGATCTGAACTCAGGTCCTTGTGCTTGTCTCACAGGCACTTTGTTCACCTAGCCACCTCCCTAGCCTAGCTATTCTCTTGAATTTCGTTTCTCCTGACTGTAATTATGTATTCAATCCTTTCCCTTGTGTTTTTGAGACACTGTTCTGCTCTGTAGCTCAGGATGGCCTACAGCTCATCTTCCTCCTAGCTTTAGAATATGATTAGAGTGTCTTCTGTGCTATTTCATGACAGAATAATCAGCCTAGTCCTGTAAGTTTCCTATACTTGTTGTTGTTATTATTTTCTTTTTAGAGTCATTGAAACTTTGTGTAGATCAGGGTCGGTGCTTTTGAGTTTAGACTCTGATGTTTGTTGGCTGAGGCCCCTTTCTGACCCAGTTTCTGTGGCCTCTCTCCTGTTCCAAGTAAACCACCATTATCAACATCCTTTGCCATGGGTTCTGAGCACTGCCTTGGGGTCCCGGGAGCACACGGTTCTGACAACATAGACTTCTTACAAAAGCAGAAGGAGTGTGGGCCTCATGGGTGGGTGAGAATTTACAAACGTTCCTGTTCCTGTGGGTGACATTTGTTTCTACAGGAACAAGAGGTTGCCTTCAGTCTAGCCATTTAGGGGATGTATAACAAGCCTTGTTTTCCCAGGAAGGTCGGCTCAAGGCTAGAAGCAACAGTGTTTTCAGTGTTTCTCTGCAGGCCGGGGAGGCTGGAGTTTCTGTGGGATTCTTGGTTCTCTTGGCTCAGATCCTTTTGTGGTTAAGATTTACTTATATGGCATAAAATTTCAGATATGGATCATTTAAGATGGTCCTCAGTTCTGTGTTTCCTTACCAGATCTTCAGAAACATTTGAGCACAGAATAGCAGTTATCATGATGTTCTGTCAAAGTTGTGGCCATCTTGGACACGGTTTTCTGTGTTTTACGAACCCAGGAAAGCCTTGGCTTCGGAGAGGGTGAGGTAGTTGGAATAACATCCTGGTGTTTTGGTGGTAGTTTCTGTACAGTGAGAACGAACTGGTTAATCTTTAACATGCGTGGCACTGATTGTGCTCGCATGGCCTCTGCTCTGAGATGCTGCTGACTGCCAGCGCAGTAGTTTTAGGGAAAGATGTCTGCCGCTGGCATAGGCTGTTTCTTTGACCATTTTAAAAAACACCAAGGATTCAGCAGAAGGATAGACCCTTTGCTGCATTTGTGTGATATAATCTACACCACCAGTTGAGTGTTAACTATGTACTGGGCACTAGGAGTTTTTACCTGGTGATCTTTTGCCATCACCTAGTAATAAGCTTTAAAACATTTCTTGTTTTTTATTTCTTTTTCTTTCTTTCCTTTTTTTTTTTTCAGATCCTGATAGTTGGTGGTGGCGTTGCTGGGCTCGCTTCCGCAGGGGCAGCAAAGTCGATGGGCGCAGTTGTCCGAGGATTTGATACAAGGTGAACACTTAACTAGTGATTAATATTTAACTAAAAACATTTGTTTCAAAGGGGGCCTATTATATTAGAGATTATAATGGTTCACTGAAGCTTTTCTCTTTGCGCTTTCCAATTAAATTTTCTTTTTTGCTGTTTAAAAGTTGGCTCAATAAAAAATTTATTATCTACTAAACCCTCCCCCCCCAGAAATAATGAAGTAATTGATAATTAACAGGCCATAGTTCTTTGTGTACATTGGCAATGGGACCAGAGTTATCTCTAGTGAACTTGTAGTTTTACTCTGTCCTTTTAATGTTTAGAATGCTTTTGGGTACTAGGCAGGCCATGAGCAAAGCTAACAGGTATGTTGGGAGGAGACTCTGTCTAGCATTAAGTGGATGGAAACAGAAAAAACTGACATCACAGACTCCAATACTTTTTTACTTGGTGAGACTGTGGATTGTACAAGCCAGGCAAGCACTCTGTCACTACAGATCCACCCTTTCACATCACTTTTTGCCTAGGAGAAGCCACACAGGAACTCTAATTGGAGTATTTTTGCAAGGGCATCTGGCTCAGACAAGGAGAGGGCTATTTTTTTTTCTGAAACTTATTGAACATGTAGGAGAAACCATTTTTCTCTGTGTGTTGTACCTCTCTAAGATGGTCATAAAACATTTTCCTCCATTGTTTGCCAAGAGAAGTTTGATTAAGGTTCTTTCTCATTGTTGAAGATGCTAGATACCAGCATTTATTAAATGCTTATCGAGTCCAGTTATTATTTTGTTATTTGATTTTTTGGGGTTCATTATAACTTTATTATAAGTGAGGGCACCAGAGCGGTAACGCGGCGGCCGGTCTTCTCTATTTATTTTTCAGTGCTGGAGATTGAATCTGGGGCCTCCTGTGTACTCAGCACACGCTCTGCCAACGGAAACTTACCCTTGCACTGCCCAATCACGAATATAGAAAAAAAAAATCAGAGTTGGAAAGAGCGTGACTTTTCAGAACGAAGGTTCACAGAACACGATCAATAGCTCTTTCCTGACCTTAGAGAAGTGAGGTGCTTATAAAATCCACTTCACCTCAATGAGAAAAATGAGGCAATTCCAGAGTAGTCATGACATCGCCTGAGAATGAGAGTCGGGCCAAAAGTGACAAGGCTTCTTTCCCTTTATTTTTAATGTTTGCTGATATGCAGTTTCCAAACCTTCAGGCCTTTAGAGAGTGGATTGTTTGTGGTTTCATCATCATGGATAATGATGTTGAAGTAGCAGTAGACATATTTTGACCTAGAAATGATCTGAAACTCGCTGGGTTAGCTGCTGAGCCTTCAGTGTCATTGTTCATAGTGTGAACGGAGTAGACAGCTAGAGTACAGCTGCTGTTGGGGGGTCTGAGTGAGAAGGACTCCTCGGCTCCCGTGTGTGAATACTTGGTCAGCATTTGGTGGTCAAGTTTGGCAAGGATTGGGAGGTGTGGCCTTGTTGGAGGAGGTGTGTCACGTGGGGCATGCTTTGAGGTCTTAAAAGCCCACACTGTTTCCAGTTAACATTCTCTCTGCCCCATTCGTGGCTCGAGATGTGAGTTCTCAGCTGCTGCTTCAGCACCACGCCTGGATGCCTGCTGCCATGCTCCCCACCACAGTGGTCATGGACTCTGACTCTCTGAAACCGTGAGCTCTAAACGCTTTCTTTTGTAAGCTGCCTGGGTCATGGTGCCTTATCAGAGCAATTGGAAGGTAACTAAGGATCCTACTTCTATTTGTACTTTATTTACTTACTATAAAAATCACCATAAAGTAGCACATTACATTGTATTATAACGGAAGCATCATGCAGCTTGATTACTGTAGGCTCTCAAGCAAACACGTGTTCAGCCACAAACTCCATTCATCTCATTGAATTTCCATCTAGCTAGAATGGCCATTCCGAAGCTGTGTGTTCACGGTTTAATTACCAATTATATTTTTGTGCGCCACAAAAAAGAAGCCATGATGAAGTTGAGACTGGAAAAGCAATGAGTTTTCTGTCTTTCTTCCCTGCTCCCCTTCCCTTCTCCCTCTCACTCTGGCTCTGCTTGCTCCTGCCCAAAGGATTTATTTATTTATTTATTTATTATATGTGAGTACACTGTCGGTGTCTTCAGACACCCTGTCAGAGGGCATTGGATCCCATTACGGATGATGGTGAGCCACCATGTGGTCACTGGGATTTAAACTCATGACCTCTGGAAGAGCAGTCAATTCTCCTAACCACTGAGCCATCTCTCCAGACCCCCGCCTCCCCGTTTTCTATCCTTCTTCATGACTCATGTGTTCTGTTTTTCCTCATCACCTAATGTCGCCCATTTTTGTTCTCCTTCTCAACTGTTACTCTGTCCCCATGCATACATCTCTTTGCATGTATTCGTATTCGTGTATATTTTGTAGATTAGGGTCTGAATCTGAAGAGGACATAAGTTTGTTGGTTTTTTTTTTCTTTCTGAGATTTGGTGACCTTACTTGATATTATATATCTCAAGTCCACCCATTTTCCTGCAGATTTTATGATCCCATTTTTTCTTTTTTTTTTTTTAATGGAAAATATACTTTTTTCGTACTATATATTCTGATCCTCATTTCTTCCCAAGTCCTCCCTATCTCCCCATCCTCCCAACTCCATACCTTCTTTCTCTCTGGCTCAAGAAAACAAACAGGCAAATAAAAAATGAGAAAGAGCCAAGAATAAAACAAAAGGAGCGCCCGCCCACTAAAGTTTAAAAATAAACAAAGAAAGAGAATGAGAAATACAAATGCACATGCACATGCCTATACACACCCACATGCACACACATACACACACGCACGCACACACACATAGATACATGTATACACATAGGCACACACAAATACACATGCATGCACACACACACACAAAACCTATAAAAACACAAAATCAGAAATCATACTATAGAAGCAAAAGACTGGTGAGGTAGAAGATGTCCAAACAGAGCAAAACATCTTTAAAATACCTTAGAACTCCTTTTGTGTTGGCCGATACTGCTGGCCTGGGGCCTGCCCTTACATGTAGCTTGTGAGCCCACTGAGACTCCACTAGAGGAACTCATTCTTCCTTTGTGAGAGTCTGGTATTTGGAGATAGCTTCTTGGTTGTGGATGAGAGCTCCTGTGTCCTCCATCTTGTGCTGGGATGCTGGCCTAACAGGTTTGGACCTGCTGTAGGCCCTGGCCATGCTGTCACAGGCTTTGTGAATTCATTGTGCGTCAGCCCTGTGACGTGCGTGTACCTCTGGTTCTGATGTACTAGCTATTTTCTATTGCTGTGATAAAAACACCGTGACCAAAGCAATTTGTAAAAGAGGGTAAGAGTCTGTTAAGACAGGGTTAAGGCATGGTACCTGAAGCAGGAATCTGAGCATTATGGGGACATTCTCTTTCAAACCACCACGCGTGGTTAATGTATAAAATATGGTAATGGCCATATTTGTAATTGCAGTGAGCGCCTCCCGTGATTTCGATCATTTAGGATGCTTGAGGTTTATCGTAGGGCAGAGATATTGGTGATCCCCACCACTGAAGTCTTTGCTGGCTCCCATTTTCTAAACAGAATCCAGTGATTGGTGGCATTTATTTATTTATTCCAAGCGAAATATATTTTGCATAATCTAAATATATTGGCTCGTTACAATTTTCCTTTGAGACACTGTCTCTTTGGTCTAGACTCTTAGAAATCCTATCCCCCTTCTGCCTCCACCTTCTATGCTCTGGGATTACAGGCACACACCACTACATTCATTTGCTTTCTAAAACCAGTCTACAGACCTATGAGGACTGAACCCCCCCCCCACGCCCCGCCAATCACTTTATTTGAATATTAAAGTATTTCTAATAAAAGTTATTTATGTGGGAAAAATCTCACAAAGAGAACAAACTCTGGACAATTGTAAAAGGAAAACCTCAACTTGTGTGATGCAAGTGAGAGCAAATCTTTTTTTATGATTCATTTATCTGTTTTGATGTATGTGCGTACACTATTGCTGTCTTCAGACACACCAGAAGAGAGCATTGGATCCCATTACAGATGGTTGTGAGCCACCATGTGGTTGCTAGGAATTGAACTTAGGACCTCTGGAAGAACAGTCAGTGCTCTTAAGCGCTAAGCCATCTATTTCTCCAGCCTTTGATAGCAAATCTTAATATGTGTCAGATATCATATCATTATCAGTATGGGGATCAAAAGAAACATCACTGGTGTTGGTAGTAGTGACATTCTTCTTTTTGTTTAAATAGAAATTGGGATTCTTGTTTTTTTCCCCTAAGAAAAAAAATATGTAAGAAATGCCTATGGCTCAAAAGTCATGGAAACAATCAAGCCAGAGATAGCAAACCAAACTCTTGACTTTGAATTCTGTAGGGTTTACTTATAGCAGTGGTTCTCAGCCTGTGGGTTGAGAGCTCGTCGGCAAACCTCTATCCAAAAATACTTACATTACGATTCATTACAGTAGCAAAATTACAGTTATGAAGTAGCAACGAAAATAATTTTATGGTTGGGGGTCACCCCAAAATGAGGAACTGTGTTAAAGGGTTGCAGCATCAGGAAGGAACCCCTGCTTTAAAGTGTTTACATAAATGAGAATGTATCCCTGATCTAATTAACTACTGTTTTCCCTTCAACACTCCAGAGCTGCCGCTTTGGAACAGTTCAAATCCCTTGGTGCTGAACCCTTAGAGGTGGACTTGAAGGAATCTGGTGAGGGCCAAGGAGGATATGCGAAAGAGATGTCCAAAGAGTTTATTGAAGCTGAGATGAAGCTCTTTGCTCAGCAATGCAAGGAAGTGGACATCCTTATCAGTACAGCTCTGATTCCAGGTATGCTGCTTAGTAGCTGTTCTCTTTAAAGAACAAATGAGAATTTGACACTTAAATGAGGGTTGTTTTACTTAGGGTTTCTATTGCTGTGATTAAAAACACCACTGCCAAAATCAGTTTGGGAAGGCAAAGGTTTGTTTTGGTCTACAACTCTCAGGTGACACTCACTGATGAAAGTCTGGGCAGGGAGGGACTCAAGAAAGGAACCTGGAGGCAGGAACTGAAGCAGAGGCCATGGCGGAGTGGTGGTTATTGGCTTGCTCCTCAAGATTCCTCAGCCTGCTTTCTTATACAACACAGGGCCACCTGCCCAGAGGTGGGACCACTCACAATCAGCTGGGCCCTCCCACACCAATCACTGACTAAGAAGATGCTCCATAGACTTGCTTACAGTCTTATGGAAGCCTTTTCTCAATTGTGGCTCCCTCTTCTCAGATAACTCTTGTGTCAAACTGATAACACATATGACACCCACACCCACATACCCCTGCACACAAACCAAATCAACTAGTTCAAGGACGAATAAGTATTTCGTGTTTGAATTTCTTTAAAAATATTTTCAGGTGGAAGATAATTTTGTACTTATGTTTAGGTACAGGAAACTTAGCAGTGGACATTTAACCCCATTTAATGGTGAGTTCTTTTAGCCTTTGCCTTTCCCAGCTTGGCAATACGAGCCACAGACTTAGGACCCAGGATGGTGCCTTCCCAGTGGCGGCGGATCTCATCATAGCTGTCATTGTAATTGGTCTTAATAGCTTCCACCAGCTTAGCCAGAGTACCCTTGTCTTCCGAGTTAACCTGTGTGAAGGTAGCAGCAGTACACATCTTCCTGTGGACCAGGTGCCCCACCCTGGCCTTTCCTTTGATGCTGCAGTAGGGCACCCCCATCTTTCTACACAGGGCAGGCAGGAGGAACACCAACTCAATGGGGTCTACATCGTGGACAGTCAACATTAGCCGAGCCTTCCTGTTCTCCACCAGGGTGGTGATTGTATTGACCTCTAGAGCACACAGCCACTTTGCCTGAGTGTTTGGGCTGTTACAGTCACCACAGGGCAGTTCCAGTAGACTGTGACTTAAGATTAACGAGCTCACTTTCACTCCACAGTGATTTTAGGTGAAGAAACGCAGGCATCGCCGCACATGTTTGAATTTAAACAGAGGGGTTTTGTTTGTGTCTTCATGTAACCACGTTTAGATCATAGGCTATTTTCTTTGTACCACATTGTATTCAGAAGCAGCGTCTTTACTACATTTTTGATAAGGTGCTAACTTGTTTCCCCTTCTCAAGGCACTATGTTTTCATTGTAGAAAAGTGCTGAAAGCTCTAAAGAGTTAAAAGCCAAGTCAGAAATTCCATCAGAGACCATCATGGCTAATATTTTGGTGATAATGTTTCCACGTGACAAAGTGTTTCTGTATATATGCATGTATTTATGGGATCTGTAGGGAATGCATTTATTTAAGGATACGGCACTTTGTTCTTAATATTTTTTGCCAGTTATTATTTTTTTGGGGGGGAGATTTATTTTATGCTCAATTACATGCATATATACATGTCTCTGTGAGTGCAGTGACATGCAAGCCAGAAGAAGGCGTCGAACTCCATGGAGCTGGAGTCAGGGACAGTTGAGAGCCACCTGCCATGGATGCTGGTCCTCTGCCAAGGACAGTGAATGCTCCTAACCACTGAGCTACCTCTCCAGCCCTGACGTGTTTGTCTTGTTCACCAGATTGTGAGGTCCCGGACAGCAGGGATTATTTTTAAATATTAACATTTTCTTTATATAGTGTTTGTGCAGAGCACATAATATCAAACCAATAAACATTTATTGACCAGGAAAGAACAGCTTGATATGGATACATCTTGTACTTTCCTACCTCTTCCCCTGTCCTTTGCTTCTACTGTTGAACGACCAGTAGCATATCGCCTGTGGTTCTTTCTGCTTCCTGAAAGAAAACCAGCGGGAGGATGAGAGCTAAAGGCTGCACGGTTGCTGGCATTTGATTCTGCACAGGCCTCCTCTTCTTTATATGGAAACTTAAACTTTCCTCTTCATGACCTTTGCCTGAGAAATTTTTACACGAGCCGAGGTACAAATCAAGCATTCACCGGAAATAGATCAGTTTTTAGTTTATATGTATTTTTTTTTAGCATTTATTAAGATTAAAGCAAGTTTACATACTAATGAAATGGATATGCTTGTTTGTTTTATGTAAAGAATGATGTTTGGGCTGGGTATTTGATCCTACAGAATCTAGAGCATTTTCAATAGTTTTCAGAGTTGATTGATATTTTCACTTTGTACTTACCAACTCTGAAAGTATTGCTTTGGATACAGAGTACATAGCAGACGACGGCAAACGTTTGCCTAGGGCCATTCAGAAATCGATGGGAATTTTGTTCTTGTTCCAAGCCAAAATTCTTTTATTTATTTATTTATTTTGGTTTGTTTGTTTGAATGTTTGTTTTTGTTACGACTTCTGTTTATACAAATGGTAGATGAGCTGGTTTCTCCAGATTCCACCACCTCACCAGAGCGCTGTTAGATGAGGCAGATAGGCTGGAGGGAGGTATGGGGCCCATCCCTTGGGTGTGTCTCTGAGTGGAGAAATGAGGCTTATGTTTGAGTGTACTTGGAGATCAGAAGCCATTGGATGGTGTTTGTGGAATCTGGCAGCTATGATTGAAATCATATACAAGCCATGGCAGGAGAGCGCCCCAGGACCCCCTTTTGTGACAGTGACTCCCAAGAAGGAATTAGGATACCTGTGCTGTAGCCATCTAACTGGGAGCACCTGCACCTTGGAGAAGGCAGTGCTAGGAGCAGCCATTCAACACATGGCCAGCAGAGGGCACTAAGACATTTACTCATTGAAGGAATAATAAAGACAGGAAGCTGGAAGCAGTAGTCATTTTGTCATAGTATATATTTTTATTATTGATTATAAAGCTTTGAGTGATGCAACTCCGGACCTCTTAGGTGAATATACTGACCTTTTGTGCCTACCTGCACAGCTTGTTTTGAGACAGGGTCTTGTATAGCCCAGAGGGGCTTTGAATTAATCATCCACCTGATTCAGCCTCCTAAATACTGGGATTACAAGATTACAGATGGCCATTCTCTTTCTCTTTCTCTCTCTCTGTTTCTACTCAGTGTATTTTAGTAGAAGGTCAACTGTGTGATAATCTTTTTTTTTCTTCCCTGTGTGATAATCAGAAGACTAGCTAGTAGCTAGAGAGGTTTGGCTAATCTGTTTCACTGCATTTCATATTTTCCGAAGCCATAAATCTTCACCTTACACTTGCAGGGAGTTTGTGGTCAGTACATCGTCCAAGAGTCTGTTCTCAAAAGGCTGTCTGGCTTAAGTCCTGCAAATTAAAAAAAAAAAAAAAGGAAAGTGAAAACGTAGTCAGTATATAGTGTGTGTGGACTGAAATAGTTGTGGAAGGAGATAATTGTTGTGCGGCCTCCACTGAGTTGGGTGGTGAGTTAGAGGTGAGAATTTTACTGAATGCAAGCAGCTTCCGGAATGGCTACTTGTAGTCTCAGTGGTATTCAGTGCAGAGGAGAAAGCTCTCTGTCCCGTCTTTGCTAGATTTACTAAGGGAGAAACTACCTCTGTTACACTGAAAATCTTTCCTGATAGGAGCCCAGTTAAAAATTCATGGTCAGGGCTGGGAGATTGCTTAGTGGGTAGAGAGTCGGCCACCCAAGCACAGGGACCTGAGTTCAGATTCCTGGCCCTGGTGTACAAGCCTGGTGTGGAGACACGTGTACGTAACTCCAGTGCTGGAGGAGAAGGTCACAGACAGGTGTATCCTGGAGAGGTGCTGGCAAATCTGTTTAGCCAAATGGCAGCTCTAGGTTCAGTGAGAGACCCTGTCTCAGAAAAAAAAAAGTAAGGTGGAGGTGGTAGAGAAAGATACCTGATGTTCACCCCTGGTCCCCACACATGGCCTCCTTCCATGCCTGGGTGCACACATCCATATGTGTACAAGCACATGCATACACTGTACACACCAGCATGTGCGTACAGTGTATGCATGTGCTTGTACACATATGTACAAAAAAATCCACGAAGACTGTGATTGCATAGCTTTCTCGCTCCCCAGTCTCCTGTTTCAGGTCGTGCTCTTTTCAGTTCGGTGGCCCGTGGTTCCTGAAAGACCTGAGATTTCATTCAATAACGGTGTCTGCGTCTTGCTCTGCTTAGATTCTCAGCATCATTAGTTGAAGTCCTCTGGCTTGGTCAAAGTTAGATCACAGCCGCTGACTCCCAGTTACCCATGTTATAAAGTTGATAACCTTGGTGATGTGTTTATTGCCCCTCATCCTCCTTGTTCTCATCCTCCATCAGCATCATCATTGCCATCCTCTTACTCCTCCTCTTCTTGTTCTTGATGTTCTTCTCCCCCTCCTCCCCCTCCTGCCCCTCCTCCCCCTCCTCCCCCTCTTCTTTCCCCTCCTCCCCCTCCTCCTCCCCCTCTTCCTGCTCCTCCTCCTCCTGCTCCTCCTCCTCCTCCTCCTCCTCCTCCTCCTCCTCCTCCTCCTTTTTTTTTTGGTCCAAATTTAACTTTTGGGTTTCATGTTAAACTTAATGCTAACTAGTGCTTGCTATCAGTCATGCTGGCAAGTCATCACCTCAGAACATCTAAGGTCCTTTCATAACATCACATATTGCCTTTTCACTTCAACACACCATCCCTGTTCTTTCCTGCCTCTTGAAATCCCACCTATTCAGTTGCTACTTCTACAGTGCCTCTGGCATCCTACTGGGCAGCAGGATGAGCTAGTTTTCCTATAGGCATAGCATCTTGCCTGTGCTTCACATTTCTGCAGTACTTAGCCCCATCCTGCCCTCACTGCCCTGCCCTCTCAGGAGTAAAGTGTCTGTTCCCACCATGTCTGTCATGTCCAGTGCTTGACCTAGTGCTTCATGCACACTAGTGGCTCAGCAAATATTGCTCAACTCGTAATCCTGTATGTGTTCCCTCAGGTCTTGGTTGGCATGGTCGCTTTTATTCTTTCAAGGCTATCTAAAGAAAGCTGGACAGAACACTCTGTTGGCTCGTATTTTTTAAAAATAGGAACATTGTATAAGCCAACTTAAGGCTGGAAACTTAGCTTTCTTAAATTATCCCAAACTAGAACACATGCCCAGTCAGCCATCTGAGGTGGCTTAGCTTGACCTTTCAGGCAATGGAGTCAGGAAATAGTGGAGGGTGCTCAGGATTTGTAAAGTATCTTGTCAGGAAGGAAGATATTTGTTGATTATAAATTATAGCATCTTAGGCCATTTATATTTAGATTTGGTTTAATACTTAATCCCAGTTAGGTAGCAGTATGTTTTGTGTTTCTCCTAGTTAGAGTCTATAAAATATCCCTGTCACAGGACACTTAAATCCTCCACGACTGGGGAAGAGTTGGGAAGGAGATGTTTTCCTCCGATGAGACTCAACCTGAGATGTTACAGTCTCTTGAAAAGTTCATATCAATTCTGCCTCTGATGCTGCCCATTTTTTCTTGACTGCATCTTCATAGGGCAGTCTGAAAAGATGTTTCAGACAGAAGACTAATGCAACCATAACTGACACTTGCTGGTGGAATTCCACTGAGAGAATTCTTACTTTGGCAATGGTACAATGCTTTTCAAAAGCCAGAAGACTTTATCATTCAGAGGTTTTTTTTTTTTTTCCTTCTCTGTGCACGTTATAATTTTAGAAGTCAAAACTACATTGTGTAGGTCAGCAACTCCCAATGTTTTGGAAGTTATACTACTTTTTTTTTTTTTTTTGAGTGTCTGATACATCCTTTATGGTCCCTTCCCTTCCATGTAGTTTATGACTCTCTGGAATTTTAAAACATTGCTTGCTTCCACACTCTGAGAATTCTGAAAGACAGCAAGACATGCTTCCATGTGACTACATCAAGGATTGGTAACCACAGGCTGTCTCCGTCCGTACCTCTGGGTAGCTTTCAACACAGGGCCACTTGTCATCAGATGGAGGATGCCAGAAGTCTGGAGTCTTGTGCTGCCATTCATCAGTCTTGGCTTCTTAGGGTGTGTCTGACACACTTCATGGATTGCCGAGCCATGTTTAACAAATGTTCTGTTAGGAAAGTTGATGCCACAGAGTTATGTTCTGGTTTCGCCTGTTATTTCTCCAAAAGTATGGTGCAAGATGGAGAATTATTACATTCTTCTCCTTGCCAGTCCCTGAGTTGAATGGCTTGGGAGGTGAGACCCCTTCTAGGGACAAGCTACCATTAATGTCTCATCCTTAGCACATGGCACTTGTGAATTCCCAATCCCTTCCAATCTGCTCCGTCCTTTATTATGACAGTCTGGCCCTAAATCCACCATCTTTGCTATAACACATTGACCCAAGAGTGTAAAACTGTTTGGTTATTGTAGAGATCTACTGTTTGCCCACGTAACATTAACAAGTCTCATTCCCACCACATGGGGATTCATTAAGTGTTGCTTACACCATGACAGGGCTCAGGAGGTCACCCTGGGTCCTGTCTCTGTTTGAGGAGTGTGCATGGGAGGCCTGCAAGTGTCACACAACACCCATTTTTCCATTTGTTTTGCTAAGACGAGTCACATGGTCTGAGCCATCTGCGAAGGAAGCTAGGAGTTCTTGACTAGCTGTGTGTCCAGGAATAAGGTAACATGGTATTAGTTTGTTAAGGCTTTCATGGCTAAATACAACTGATTGGGTAGTTTGAACAACAGAAACACATCTGCTCACAGTTTGGGGAGTGGTCTAGAAGTTGATGATCAAGTTGTTGGCAGGATTGGTTTTTCCTTGGTTGAAGACTTGAGACTTTTCTCCTTGGTTGAAGATGGCTACCTTTCTCAGGCCTCTGTTCTCTCTCCTCTCTGTGTGTGCATTCCTGGTGTCACATTTGATATTTAATTTCTTCTTCTTTAAGAATACCAGAAAAGTTAGGCTCAGGGCCTAGGTTAATTCAGCCACATCTTTAACAGCCTCATCTCCAAATTCAGTCAGTGTCATAGGAATCGACATACACATTCTAAAGGCTATGCTAATGCACCCCTCAACAAGTGTATCAGAGTCCCTTAGATCCTGGTGGAGAGGAGGGAGGGGAGGAGGAAGAGCAGCGAGGGAATCGAGACCAAGCATGCTGTCTCTCCACAGATGTCCTCAGGGACCTATTTCTCCAAGAAGCCCACCCAGCTCCTATTTTCTCCCAAATTCCAAGAATGTCATCCTAGTATGAATCTACCAAGGGAGTAATCTATTTGTTAGGTCAGTAGCCTCTAGATTTAGTCATTTCCCAAAATCCCATTAGTGACTAAACCCCAAATATGCAAGGCTACGGGGGATACTTCATATTCATATTTGCATGCCACAACAGTGAACATTTTTTGCTGTAATTGATCTTTCTTCCTCCTCTTTCTCATTCTCTTCCCCTTCTTCCTCTTTCTCCTCTTCTTCCTGACCCTCCTATTCTCCCTCTTCATCCTCTTCTTCCTCCTCCTTCTCTTCTGACAGGCTCTCTTCTAATGCAGGCTGGTCTTGCTCAGCTGTGCTCTGTACCTGATGATTAGGTTGAATTCCTGATCCTCCAGCCTCCATCTCCCAAGTGCTAGGATTGCAGGCATCAGCCGCCACGCCCAGTTTATAATGAAATTCCTTAATATGTAAACCACTGATGTTTGTGCTGTTTTCTTGACCGTTTTAGTTTTACACTTAGGTAACACACGTAATTGCATTACATTTAAGACTGTCCTTGGTAGTGCTTGTTGGTGACAAATCTGTCTTGGTTTTAGGTAAACAGATGCTATATGTCATGCATCTGTGAGTATGGCATTAACTTTATCATGCTGGGTTAAGGCAGAAAGCTTTTCTTGAGCCTCTAATTTGATGCTTTGCAGGCCAGGAAGTTAGGAATTTCCCCATGATTGCTTGTCATTGAGTAATTCCAGCAAATAATTTTCTGTGCTTTTTGGAATCATTATAAAAACTTGTGGTTAATCCATTTCATGTTGCTGTCTTTTTGTTCTTAATAGTTTTTGTGGCTTCTTCTTGATTCCTTTCCCCTCCCCTCTACTCTCCCACTTTTCTCCTCTCTCCCTTTTCTCCCCTCCCTTCTCCTCCTCTCTTCTCCTGTCTCACCTCCTGTCCCTTTCCCTCCTCTCTCCTCCTCTCCCCTCCTCTCCCTCCCTTCCTTCTCTGTCTTCTCCTCTCCCTCTCCGCTTTCCCTCCCTCCTTCCCCCCTCCTTGATCAAATTTGCCTTCTTAGATTGGATTCTTTTTTCAATATGATAGACCCAAGAGAATTTATTGATTTCAGATGATCATGTTTGCCTTGATTTATTCAGAGTGGTACATTACAAAATCTTCCAGTAAACAGTTAGTCTTTGTTATTTAGTTTAACTGAAATGACATTTTGAATTTAGTGTTATAGGGAAACCAAGGATATATCCTTTTGCCATATGTCAGTAAATTGTTGAGATTCTTTTCAGAATTTAATAACTTTTTTTTTACTTGCTTCTAATTTGAATGCTTTCAAACTACATCCAGTGTAGATTTATTGAGGAAGTCATGCTTATGAAAGGATCCTATATGTTCCTTAACATCTCAAAATAAATTATGGTTGAGCCTAGTAGCTCATGCCTGAAACTCCAGCACTTGGGAAACAGAGGCAGGAAGATCACCAGTTCCATGCCATCTTTGGCTTCGTAGCAAGTTTGAGTCCAGCCTGTGAGTCTGACTCAAACACCGTTTATACAAGTTACATCCATATGTGCTTACATCAAAAAGCGTTTGTTTATAGAATGAACAGCCACATTTATGGTGCACGGCAGAGATTCAGAGAGGCCTTGCACTAACCGGAGACACTCCTATCTATCCCACACAGCAGCTAATTGAACAGAAAATGGCATATTTTGTTTCCAGTGATTTATTTGTTATTTGGACAGTAGAGTTATTTGCCTCAGAAATGGTAGGCAAATGCTCTACGACTTAGCAACAGCCCTCACCAAATGAGATTTTTTTTTTTTGCATCCTGCTGTTCTTCTCAGAGAAAGGAGCCCCTAACCTCCAAGTCCTCATTTTAGTTAGCTCTCAAGCCATGACAATTTTAAATTTTTTAAAAATTCTTCTCTCATGCATTATATCCCCTCCTTCCCAGTTCCCCCTCTTCTTCCATCCCTCTCAGATCCACCCGTTCAGTTTCCCTTCAGAAAAGAACAAGCCTTCCAGGGAACATGGCATAAGCTAGGTCCAAACCCTCATCAAGGCTGGATGAGGCAACCCAGTAGGAAGAAAAGGTTCCAAGAGCAGGCAAAAGAGTCAGAGACAGCCCCACTCCTATTGTTAGGAGTCCCACAAGAACACCAAGCCACACAGCTGTAATGTACATGCTGAGGAGGACCTAGCTCAGACTCTTACGGGGGTCCCCAACTGTCGCTTCAGTCTCTGTGAGTCCCTATGATTCTGCCTAGTTGATTCTGTGGGTAGTGTTCTTGTGGTGTCCTTGACCCCTCTGGCTCCTACGATCCTTCATCCTCTCTTCCTCAGGATTCCTCTGGCCCTGCCTAGTGTTTGGCTACGGGTCTCTGCATCTGCTCCCAACAGATGATTGATGATGCCTCTCTGATGACGATTGGTTGGGCTAGGCACTGACCTATGAGTACAACAGAGTATCATTGGGAACTACTTCACTGGCTTTTAAAAATACTTATTTTTATCAGTTTTAAAAAGTAGTCTTAATTTAAAATTAAAAGTAGTTTAAAATCAAGAAGAGCTGTAAACGAGTATTTCCTTTTAGATTTGGCCTATACGTGGTGGTCAGGCACTAAGTGGCCATTGGCTGAATCAGTGAACGAATGAACGTCTGAGTGATGGACTGTGGACGCTGATGTCTTACCGTCTTCTTGGCAGAAGAATGGACATAACTCCCAATGGGGGAGAACTGAGTAGCCTTACTGGAGGAACTCAATGTCCATGAACCAGAAAGGCCAAGAAACATTTCGTGAAGATTGTGTCAAATCTTTCACTCAGTGCAGATCTCGCCAGGAAAATGACTTTTTTTTCTCCCTGTTCATTTTAAAAAAATATTTATTTAATTTTAGATGGGTGGTACTTGAAAATGTAATAGTTCAGGCCTGTTTGTAAATCCTATCTTTTTTAGATAAATGATTAAATTAATAATGGGAAAACCTAAGTGTACCTCAAAAAGCAAGAAACCCATAAACCCTCCTCCAAACCTCCTACCCATACATTTGTTAGAAACTCTGCCTTCTGCGTTTATGTCTGAGAAAACATCAGATTCTTATTTTGTTTTATCGTTTTGTTTGAGAGATTTTGCAGTGGAGGCTGGACTTTGCTGTTACACAGTGCGAGAAGTCTGTCTAGAATTTCCCGTTCTCCATCTTTGTCTCTGTCTGCCAGAGTGGGGAGAGTAGGTAATCCACATGGAGCTTTTTCGGTTGGAAGCAAATAGGTCAGTCCATTTTTTTTTCCCAAGTTATTTTAATTTTTCTGGTAATAAATGTCAAACAGGTTCTCAAAGCAAGAGTTGGCTGTGATCATTCAGGAATACTTGACTTTTATTTTCTAAACAAAAATAGTCTGTGGGGCTGGAGAGACGACACAAGCAAATGTAAAGACCAGAGTTCTGATCTCCTGTACTCATGCAAAGAGAACGCTGGGTAGCATGTGCATCCATAACTCCAGTGCTGCTGAGGAGGAGGCAGGGGGATTCCCAGGGCTTGCTGGGCAGGCAGCCTAGCCAATCAGTAAGCTCCAGGTTCAGTGAATGACACTATCTAAAATAACAAGAAGAACAACAATAATAACAATAACAACAATTTGGAGAGTGATAGAGGAAAACATTAAACATTGACCTCTGACTTCTACAAGCAAGGACGTGCAACAGCCCACATCTGTGTGTACACACAAGCACATACACATGCATAGAACACACACACACACACACACACACACACACACACACACACACAGAGATTAAAAAAAAGGTTAAATGATTTTTGCTAGTGATGAAATAAAGCATGACAGAAAATAAAAATAGTCTTCAGCTCCTCAGTTTAGCTAGGCACACTGTTTACAGTTGGATCCTTTCCCTTCAGCCTTTGTTCAGTATGGTTTTACTGTGCTGGGATCAAGATGTTTGTGCATTTTCCCCACCACTCAGTCCTGTGGAAGTGTTTGATGCAACCTCATGACCAGAGCTCTGTCAGATTGTCTTAATGGTTCTGTAGAGTTTTCTTCTCAAATCCATATTTTTAACTCTTGACCCAAAGTTGAAATTTCAATTTACTTCTGCTTTTTGTCAGCTTAAAACCAAGACTCTCTGAGAACATTTTCTGCTGAGTTTCTATATCTGCATTTTCATTTACTTCTCCAAAGTAATAAGGGTTTTAAAAGTAAAACTAACGGGGTGTGGAGGAGATTTTGCTACTTATTTTTGCCGGTTTACACACACCCAACAAACTGTTTTCTTGAAAGATTTTGCTGTTCATAATTTCACTGTGATTGTTTAGTTGTTTCATTTCAATATGGAGTATACTAATTATTTATTAGCATGTGTGTACTGTACATTTTATATGTGCATATAACATATTTCAGTCATATACATCTCCTTACTACCCACTCTTAGCGCTATCATCTGCCGCCCCCTCATCTCTATTCCTGTACCGCTTTTGACTCTTGGTTTGAGAAGCCGGAAAAATGTCTCGCTTTTTATACTTAACTTCTCCTAACTCTCCTGGGGTAAATATTCCCACCTCCTCCTTTTCCTCCTCTTTCTCCTCTTTCTTCTGTTACTGGTCTTTGACTTAATCATGTGTTTATATTGTCAGTTGTTCATTAAGATCTTTTAAGGGCTAGAGAGATGGCTCACTGACTGCTCTTCCAGAAGTCCCGAGTTCAATTCCCAGCAACCACATGGTGGCTCACAACCACATGTAATGGGATCCGATGCCCTCTTCTGGCGTGTCCGAAGAGAGAGGCAGCGTACTCCCATATATAAAATAAATAAATAAATCTTAAAAAAAAAAATAAAAAAAGAAAGGGAAATGTCTCCCGTAAACTCAGGGGTTTGAACAGAATGATAGCATACTCACATACATACACAATATAAAATAAGACCTTTTAAAAATGAATCAGAACCATTTTCTTAATTTTTTTTTTTTTTTAGTTATTACTTACTTGAGTGTGTGTTTGTGTCTGTGCAGGAGGGGGTCATTGGACCCCTCTGAGCTGGAGTTACAGGCAGCTATGTGCTGCCTGACGTGGGTGCTCGGAATCAAACTCAGGCCCTCTGCAAGAAGAGTATGTGCTCTGTGAGTATTGAGCCATCTCTCAAGCCCTCTCTTAAGATCGTAATAGTTTGTTTTTTTAATTTAATTTCTGTGAATTAAAATTTTGTTTTTCATTTATTTTCTTTTTGTTTTCCCCAAAGATTTACTTACTTGAGACACAATCTTACTGTGTGTGCATTTCTGACCTGCAACTCTCTATTTGGACCAGTCTAGCCTTTAAAAAAAATGTGTGTGTGTGTGTGTGTCTGTCTGTCTCTTTGAGTATGTGTATGTGTGTCCGTGTGTCTCTGTGTATATGTGTTTGTGTCTCTGTGATTGTGTCTTGCTGTGTGTGTCTGCGTGTGTGTCCACGTGTGTGTGTGTATGTGTGTTGCGTACAGGCATCCATATGCTCACAGAGGCCAAAAGAGGGAGTTGGCTCCCTGTTGTTGGAATTACTTAAGTTGACGTTTCTTTTGTAATTTTCCTTATTGTTTTAAGTTTAGGAAATCCCTTTCTAAGTCCACAGACCAGAGAGGGGTTCAGAAGGGCTCTACTCCACCTTTCTCTTTCTGTGTCAGTTCTCTTACAATTTATTTATTTATTTATTTATTTACTTACTTATTTATTTATTTATTTTGTTTTTTTTGAGACAGGGTTTCTCTGTGTAGTCCTGGCTGTCCTGGAACTCACTCTGTAGACCAGGCTGGCCTCGAACTCAGAAATCCACCTGCCTCTGCCTCCCAAGTGCTGGGATTAAAGGTGTGCGCCACCACCGCCTGGCGATTTATTTATTATGATCTACCTGGTCGTTAGTAAAATAGAAAACTTCCCTCAAATCTAACAAACCATTTACTGCCTCTTCCTTCCTTCCTTCCTTCCTTCCTTCCTTCCTTCCTTCCTTCCTTCCTTCCTTCCTTCCTCCTTCCATCCTTCCTTCCTTCCTTCTTTCCTTCCCTCATTTTTCGATACCCTGTTTATCGTGCAGTTACATTTTTATCGTATTAGGCTGTTATACTAAGATACGATGTTGAAATCGCCTTCCCATTCTTTCTCCCTCTGACCTATTCTTTTGAGGATCTGCTCATTTGGAACTCTCTTCACAATCTTGCTTCTCTTTTGGCTATATCTTTCCCCCTTCTGTTTTCAATCTTTATTTTTGATGTTTCCAGAATTAAAAAAACAAAACAAAACAAAAAACAAAACCTTAATCCCCATGTGAGTACTAGCAGCCGGCTGCCCTGTTCTTCCCTCCACTGTCTTCTCTGGAATCCTTACTGAGATGTCTTCATTGTTAAATTAGGACATTTGGGAGATAAGCAAAAACCCAGAGAAGAACATAATTAGTCTCATCACTTAAATATACTCTGATATTGGCAAATGCTGTATGATGGAATACATTTATTACAAGTTATATAGAGTATGGGATATCTTGTGTATGCACATGTAAAGTAGGTATGTGTATTTTAAACGCGCACATCCTGTTATATGCCTTAAAATTTCATTTTAATTCCTTTTTTTTTTTTTTTTTTTGTTTTTTCGAGACAGGGTTTCTCTGTGTAGCCCTGGCTGTCCTGGAACTCACTCTGTAGACCAGGCTGGCCTCGAACTCAGAAATCCACCTGTCTCTGCCTCCCAAGTGCTAGGATTAAAGGCGTGCACCACCACTGCCTGGCTTCATTTTAATTCTTTTAAGTGTATGTGTGTTTAGGGGTAGGGAGTGTTTGGGTGCCAGTGGAGTCAAGTAGATGGAGGTCAGGGGACAACCTGTGGGAGTCCCAGGGATCAAACTCGGGGCTTGTCAGATTTGGAGTGCTCTTAACCATTGAGCCACCCCACCAGCTCTGCTTCCTGCTTTTGGCTTGCAGTTATTTCTCCTCTTTTTGTTTGTTTGCTTCTTTGGTGCCGGAGGTTGAAACGATGGCCTCAGGCACACTAAATAAACAACAAGCTGACCTCTTTATCTAGATTTCTAGCCCATATTTCATGTTTTTAAATATTCCTCTGTAGTTTATCTATAACTTGTTGTATTTTTTGAGGAGAGGTGGCTGTGGTTTGAGAGGGACTCTCATGTAGCTTAGGCTGATCTTGAATTCACTATGTAGCTAGCGCTAGTCTTGAACTTCTGATTATGCTACCCCTGCTGTATGAGTATTATATTACAGGCATGTGTCCCTGTACCTGGCAAAGTTTTCAAATGGTTCTGATGATACTCTATGATCCTTACCCTAAGTTAAGTTCTAAAATATAATGCTATTGTCTTAAAAATGATTGAATTTCAGAACAATAATAAAAGCCAAACCATCTAAATTGTATCAAGGCACCAATATGCATAGGTGCTTTTAAAAGCTGTCAGTTGTTGCCAAATTTCATATGTAAACGTTGAATAAATAAAATTAGAGAGAATAGATCATACCCTTCATGTTTTCTAAGGAACCTGAAATCTTAGACTCCTTGTGTCTTGTACAGTTGGTAGCTTTCAAGTTCCTTGAAGATAAAAAAAGAGTCTAGCATCACTGTGGCAGAACAAATGAGTTAGATGCTGAATAAAAATCTGGCATCAGCAGCCACTGTTGCTGTTTAGTCAGAAGCCAGAGAGGGTCATCTTGCATCTGAAACGATTGCTTTTAGGCCTATAGGCCCAAGTCTGGAGACTGTAACTAGGACAAGAGTAAAAACTGTTCAGGAAGGTGGCCGATTTAAGCCGCAGCTCTGGACAGAAGGATGGGGTGGTGATGACAGTACACATCTGGAAAGTACACATCTGGAAAGTACAGACAAGCGCTTTAGATCTGCCTTCCCGTGGATGCAAGCCACGGGATTCACAAATTACCAGCCTCTGGGGAGCTGAGAGGTATGGGCTTTCTTATGGAAAAGGTCCTGAATATTCATATGGTTTGCCTCCTCAGGTTCTCAAGGCTCAGGGAAGTATTCAAGGTGCCTTTGTTTACTACTTGGGGAAAGAAGGGGAAAGGAATACTACCAAGGAGTTAGGAAAATCACTGTAGCTATGCCTCTTGATTCTTGTTCATTTATGGAGACTCAGATAGTAGAGCCCTGTCACTTAAGGAGTACTCTGGTAGCCAGTCCAGTGTCACTGAAATGATTAGCCCAGAGGGGAAGCAGTGAGTGGCAGTGTTAGAAAGGACTGTTCCCCCAGGGGAGAAAGTCTTCAGGAATAAGGACTCATTTTGGACTTCTTGTTTAAAGTTTATACCAAAAAAGATTGAGGTAACCCCAAAACATCCACATATATCTTCATAATTGTTTTCCTATGTACTACAAGTAAATATTATTTTTTTCCTTTTTGAATGTATCTCGGTTAAGTGTTTTCATAATGAGATGATTTTAATACAAATATGTAGTATTTAATTGATGTCAGTGTATAAGACTGCATTTTTTTTTTTTTACTAAAAACATGTAAACACAAAATTGAAAATTAAAAAAGAGGGGCAGAAATGTTGGTGCTCTGTTTCTGTTCTATGAATCTTGCAAATCTGTTTCTCTTCTGGTTCTGGTATTTGTTGATATATATGTGTGTGTATATATTTCATATTCTGTGATTCTCAGCCTTCCTAATCCCGTAACCCTTTAATACAGTTCCTTATGTTATGGTGTCCCCCCCCCCCCCGCTGTACAATTATTTTTGTTGCTGCCTTATAACTGAAATTTGGCTGCTGTTATGAATCATAATGTAAATATCTAGCATGCAGACTCTCTGATATGTGACCCCTGTGACAGGGTTTGTTTAACCTCCAAAGGGATCATGACCCAAAGGGGAGAACTGCTGCTATACAGGAGCCAGTGACAGCCTTCTAAAACACATTGTGAAATGAAAGTGCGAAATGTCGCACGAGCAGAATATGCCCCATGAGAACAGGGAGCCTTGCTGTTTATCTACTTCTGCATGCCCAGCACCAGGTATAGATAGACTTGTCTTCATAGGCAGAGGATCAATAGTTGGGAATGAAAGTACAGGCATCCTTCCCATCTCTTTGGAGCTATACAGTGCCATAGCGTTTATTTCATGGCACTTTCTGGTCTCTCCTAGTCGCTATCCTGTGTTGCATTAAGGTGGGTAATGAGTTGGAAAATCTGGTGACATTTGCTAACAGGAATGGAAATGCTCTATTTCATAATTCATAAATTAGTCCTGAATGTACTCTTGACATGTGTGACCTTTGCGAATTGTTCAGCTTGGGTGAACATAGTTTCCATAATGGCTTATTTTACGTATTCTTTTTGAACAAGGAAAATCTCTCGGTAAATGATCCAAGCTGTAAGCCAGCTGGGAAGAGCATGGCCGAGATCACTCAGGCCAAGCATGTGGTGAGGACTGCTTGCCAGCTGAGTGGTGTCCTCTCTGCAGCCCACACATACATCTTTCCCCAAAGAGGACTGGTCTCACTTGGGCCCTCATCTTCGGAGTATCTCATAAAGAATTGAATTCTCACATAATCAAACCTTGAATGCCCAGACACCTCTGTAGCCATCCCTAGAGAGTACTGTTGCCATTAGAAAAATATACTAATTTATACTATGCTTTTTTTTTATTTGATCAGGTAAGAAAGCTCCTGTTTTATTTAGTAAAGAAATGATCGAGTCCATGAAGGAAGGCTCAGTTGTTGTGGATTTAGCTGCTGAGGCCGGTGGAAACTTTGAAACGACTAAGCCGGGAGAACTTTATGTTCATAAGGTATAGCAAGAAAGCATCTCTTGCCTCTATATTCTGATATTTAGTGGTTGGTAAGGTTTAAAAACTGTTTTTTACTAGTCCTTTGAGAATTCAATGCACACATATATTGTATTAGATCATTTTGACTCTACAGTCCTTCCTCTAGTGCTTCTTGGGACCTATTCCCATACCCTAATTGAAGGTTTCCCCACTCCTTTAAAATGCCTTTTTTAGTGCTGGGAATCACACCCAGGGCCTCATGAATGCAGACAAGTATTCTTCCACAGAGCTGTACCCTAAATCCTCAGTAAGGGCTGTATATTCCCTTAAGTATTTGGAAAAATTGAAGTCTGAAAGTTTAAAAATAAAAATCGTGAAAAAGATTTAAAAAATGGGAATAATTAAAGCTCATTTAAAAAGGTGTGTTTATGTTTGTAAGTATATATATATGTATATATATATATGTGATATATCTACAAAAATAGGTACTTTCTAAATGGGGCCTCAACTGTGCATGAGAATTATTCTAGAGAGAATGGAAGTGTAGGGAATTGACCTTTGTGACAATATGCCTTTTCTTCTAGGGAATTACTCATATTGGCTACACAGACCTTCCCAGCCGGATGGCCACTCAGGCTAGCACTCTCTATTCCAACAACATCACCAAACTTCTGAAGGCCATCAGCCCCGACAAGGACAATTTTCACTTTGAAGTGAAGGATGACTTTGACTTTGGTACCATGAGTCACGTCATTCGAGGGACAGTGGTGATGAAGGTAGAGGTCTCCTTCTTCCTGTGTTCTTACTGTAACCTGGACTTGGGACTTCTGTCTTTGAACAATTCCATTATGGAATAGAGAGGTGTTTGAACAAAGCATTGGCAGGTCAATGGAAATTGTGTAAAAACAGAGAGGGATTTAAGGGAAGCATTTCAAAGACCCAAGTATGTATGAATCATTGGAAACACACATCACTTTTGAAAACCAGGGGCAGAAATTTAATAAAGTAAAAATGAATTGTTCTTCCCATGTACTTACTTTTCAGGGTTTGAGCAGTATTCTTCTATATTCGCTCCAGACATATAAGAATTCCAGGTGTGCAACCCAAACATTATTCACTTATATATACATTTTGTAAATTATATGAATTTCTATACATTAAAGTTAAATCTACAGGTTTTCAGCATGCACTGCCTTCTGTAAGTCATTTTGAAATGCAATTTGACATTAAAAAATATTATTTCCTAATATTTATTGGTTAGGATGGCAATGTGATTTTCCCAGCTCCCACACCAAAAAATATTCCCGAAGAAGCCCCAGTCAAACAGAAGACCGTGGCTGAGCTGGAAGCGGAGAAAGCAGGCACTGTCTCCATGTACACGAAGACACTGACGACAGCATCTGTGTATTCGGCAGGTGAGGACCACATTTATTAAGACCTAGCACTAGTTGAGTTTTGTATGTAGTATGTTTAATTAGCACGATAAATAATTGGACTACTGTTGCTACTCTTTGGATTCTATTGTATTGGACCTGATAGGTCTGACTTTACCACATGTTACCTGTCCCTCCTCTGTGGACCTGGAGACCACAAATGATTATCCAAAATAACTCGGGCACTGTATTAAGTACTGGAGTGAAGCATGAAATAACACATAGGGTATTGATACATCTTATAGGAAACATCTTCTGTATAGTCACCAATATTACCTATATCAAAGCTATTGAGTCACAGTGAGTGTCGCGGTGTGCTGGGGTTAAATGTAGGTAAGTCTGTCTGAGGTCTTTTTGTGCTTTGTAAGCCATTAGCTGTAGCGATTATATAATTGGATAAGACCGAGGAACCAAATGCTCGTTTGAATTATAAATAGTATGAGGTAAAAGATAGCCTTGCATCTTAGACTAACATTCTAAGTTACCTACTAAAAAGGTTTAATATTTCAACTTTGATTTCTTTCTTTATAACTGACTACAAGTTGTTTCAGGTTCATCTTTGTGAAATCACTGAAGAATTACCATAAAGGAGTGAGACATATTTGTTCTGACTGTGTACTGCCAAGATGCGGGTTTTTGATTGGAAATTGCTTTCTTCCTCATAGAAGGAATTAGATCTGCTTAGCGTCAAAGCAAAAACAAAACAAAAGCAAACTCTAGCGAATTAAGGGAGCAGCAGCAGGCACACAGGATTCTTGTAGGCTCAGCATTCCCTGAATTCCCATGTGAGCCCAGATGTTTTAAAGCCATATGTGTAACTCTCCTTGAATAAAGAACAAGGCTCAGCAGGATGTCTGAATAGCTTCTGCTGGTGCTCAATGTGAGTAGACAGGGTAGTGTCCCTACGTGCACTCGCTTGTTTTAAAAAAAAAAAAGAAACAGAATGATTGCATTGTTCATGGGTGTTTCCCAGGCAGGACTTCAGATTTCCATTTCTCTTTGAGATGCAGAAGAAAGGGGGCAGGGCATATATGATGATTTATTTTTTTTAGGGTTCTGTCATACTTACTGAGGCGAGGGATTTCTGCTAGATAATTAAAGAGTTGGTAAGAAAACCTACCAACATGTTATAGTCTCTGTGGCTTTGCCCGACATGGGGCACCGTGTGTTTTACTGAGTTGGTACTTTCTGATCATAAGATCAGAATAGAGGCTAGCATTTAACAGGCATCAGACATTCTGCTCCATGCTTCATGTACCTCAGCTCAGTTATGCCTTAGAAAAGCTTAGTAATGGGGGAATACTATTATAATCTTTTTAAAAAAAGATCAAGACACAGAGGGTTAATAATGTTATGGATGAGGACACTGAAGAACGGAAAGCTACATAGCTTGTCTACAAATAGGCTACTAGCAAGCAGCAGAATGAGGCCTTAAATCACTCAGTCTGACTTAACAAAGTCTGACTAACCATAGCTCTATATAATAGAGTGTCTTCTCATTAACTGGAAAGCCAGAAAATTTTATCTGGCTCTTCTCCAGAGGTTCAACAAGCCATGTGTTAGAACTTTTGAAATACTATGAGTAGGAAACTCTACATTAAGAAGAGGCAACTTGCTGGGCGGCAGGGCGGCACACCTTTAATCCCAGCACTGGGGAGGCAGAGACAGGTAGATGTCTAAGTTCAAGCCCAGCCTGGTCTACATAGTGAGTTCCAGGACAGCCAGTGCTGTCTTGAAACACAAACAAACAAACAAAAACAAATGGTCATCTTAAAGTAAAATTAATGTCATTTCATGGCTGTTCATTCAGCTAAGCTACTGATAAGGTATTAGGTACTGCCAAGAAACCAAGGCCTCTCCTTCAGGAAAGGGCTCTTCTGACCCCCCCGCAGCCCAGTGTTTCTGTTTTTACTGACCACTAGGTAACCCTTTCTTCTGCTGCAGAGCAGCCGTCCACATGTTTGTTATTAAGGAAGGTGATAATTAAAGATGTATGTTCGGAGCGGACTGTTTGTATTCTGCACATTCTTAATTTAATTTGTAGTTTTTCCCCCCTTGCTTTTCTCTGTAAAACTCTGTTTGCTGACTTGGTGTTGAGGCTGGAGCTGACTGCCCTGGCCAGCAGTCCAGTCCAGATTCAGGGGCAATTGCAACATTTCTGTCATGGGCTGGGTGGGTGGAAGCCATATGTTTTGGGGAGGTGCTGGAGTGAATGAAGTCCTTCCTGGTCTTTGAAAAACCTCTCTTTCTCAGCCACAACTGAGAGTGACATGAAATTGGCCTCATAAAAGTCCTCTCTTGTAAAGGTTATATCCCGCCTGAGTAGCAGGCACTCTGTAGCTCTTCTGTAGGCCTGTAATTCTGGAATAAAAATGCTTGTGTAAACACATGTGATCCTGCCAGTAAATGGTAAAAACAGAGACGAGGACAAAGTTAGGCGTGGGGAAATGCACATTTTTTTTTTTTGAGGCAGGGTTTCTCTGTGTAGCTCTGGCTGGCCTCGAACTCAGAAATCCACCTGCCTCTGCCTCCCAAGTGCTGGGATTAAAGGCGTGTGCCACCACCGCCCGGCTATGTGCATGTTGTTAAGAAGGCGACTCATAAATGTTACTAGATCTTTGCATTTTGCTTTGGGGGAGTGGTCAGAAAGGTAGATTTTTTTGTCTATCATCTCCCTTGCATCTTAATGGTCAGGTGTCTTAAAGGTCTGCTCATCATTGGCAGAGAAAAGAATTTAACACACTATTCTTTAGTGTGCGTATTTGTATGAGTATGTATTTCTAATTTTTTTGAGGTCATCACAGGCCATCTCATTCTCTCTCTCTCTTCCTCTAGGTCTCACTGGGATGCTAGGTTTGGGCATTGTGGCCCCCAATCTAGCCTTTTCTCAGATGGTGACCACTTTTGGCCTGGCTGGCATTATTGGTTACCACACTGTCTGGGGTGTGACCCCTGCTCTCCACTCACCACTGATGTCTGTGACCAATGCCATCTCAGGTTTGTCCTTCGCTTCTTTCCACCTCTTAGGTTGTATTGGCCTTGTCAGCTCTAGGAGGAGTTTCAATGAACTTCATAAAGTTCAGTTTCAAAGCATGAACCCTGGTGTCTACAGCAGCCACTGCAGTGACCTGGGGGCTCCCAGGGGTGAGTGGGCTTATCAAGGAGGATGTCGTAGAATGTGTTGACCCTTCCTGCATTCCTATTTCCAACAGTGTGGGTCCATTAATATTTCTTTCAATTATCATGTACTTTAAGGAAAGGATTCCACTGTTGAAATGTAAAACCAGAGCATGTTTCACAGAATCAGTTACAACAACCTTTAGGATCTCAGAATCAACTAAACATTGAATCTAGCAATTCAAGGCTAGAGTAGGCTGTGTATGGCTTTGGTTGACTTTGATGACCAGCTTGTCAAGGAATGGTGCCAGACATCTTTGGTGAGAGTTTGCATAGCAGAACATGTAACTGCATGGAGCTGTTCTCTTTGACATCTAGGGATGGCTTAGATGTCGGGGAACGAGCCCCATCTAAGTAGCCAACATGATCAAGGGCGTGATTCTCTCTTGGAATGCCCTAGGCATAGCACCTAGGATTTTTTGCAGGGAGCACGTCCAGTTTCAAAATGTGCTATATACTGGAAAGCTCAAATTGGTGGCAACCTCATCAATATCTATTGACCATGATTAGTTCCTTCTGGTTTGGTTTCAGGGTATCTTTCACAGTCACATTTCCTTATAAGCAGTGCTCTAGTGACTTTGCTGACTTGTCACTCTGAGAACACAGCTAGAGAGCTGAAGGTCAGATCCTTTTTTTTTTTTTTTTTTTTTTTTTATTGGATGATTTATTTACATTTCCTATGTTGTCCCCTTACCCCATCCCCCACCACCCCCTCGGAACCTCCAATCCCCTCGCCCCTCCTCCTTCTTCTCTGTGGATGTAACCTCTATCTACACCCCCCCCCCACTCCCACCTCCCCACCCTCAAAATTCCCACCCCCTGGGGCATCCAGCCTTCATGAGGTCAAGGTTCTCTTCTTCCACCTATGCCCAGCAGGGCCCTCCACTTTTACATATTCAGCTGAAGCCCTGGATTCCCCCCTAAGTGCTCCCAGGCTGGTGGTTTAGACCCTGGGAGCTGTGGTTGGTTGGTATTGTTGCTCTCCTCATGGTGCCACAAACCCTTTCAGCTCCTTCAGTCTTCACTCTAACTCCTCCATTGAGAACCCCATGATCAGTTCAATGGCTAGTTGTGAGCATCTGCCTCTGAATATGTCTGACTCTTGAAGGCCTCTGAGGAGATATCCATATCAGGCTCTTATCAGCATGCACTTCCTGTCTTCCACATCAGCATCTACCTTTGGTGATTGCACATGGGATAGATACTCAGGTGGGGTGGTCTTGAGACGGCCCCTCCTTCAGTTTCTGTCCCTCACTTTGTCTCCATATTTGCTCCCTTGAGTATTTTGTTGCTCCTTCTAAGAAGGACCGAATCACCCTCACTTGGTCTTCCTTCTTTATGGGCTTCATGTGGCCTGTGAGTTGCATCTTGGGCATTTCAAGGTTCTAGGCTAATATCCAATAATCAGTGAGTGAATACCATGTGTCTTCTTTTGTGATTGGCTTACCTCACTCAGGATGATAATTTCTAGTTCCATCCATTTACCTAGGAACCTCTCGAATTCATTGTTTTTAATAGCTGAGTAATACTCCATTGTGTAAATATACCACATTTTTTGAATCCATTCCTCAGTTGAAGGACATCTGGGTTCTTTCCAGCTCCTGGCTATTATAAATAAGGCTGCTATGAACATAGTTGAGCATATGTCCTTGTTATATGTTCGAGCATCTTCTGGGTATATGCCTAGGAGTGGTATAGCTGGATCCTCGGGTAATGCTATGTCCAATTTTCTGAGGAACCGCCAGACTGATTTCCAAAGTGGTTGCACCATCTTGCAGTCCCACCAACAATGGAGGAGTGTTCCTCTTTCTCCACACCCTCGCCAGCATCTACTATCACCTGAGTTTTTAATCTTAGCCATTCTGACTGGTGTGAGATGGAATCTCAGGGTTGTTTTGATTTGCATTTCCCTGACGACTAAGGATGCTGAACATTTCTTTAGATGCTTCTCGGCCATTCGAGTTTCTTCCGTTGAAAATTCTTTGTTAAGCTCTATACCCCATTTTTTAATAGGGTAATTTGGTTGTCTGGAGTCTAATTTCTTGAGTTCTTTGTATATATTGGATATTAGCCCTCTATCAGATGAAGGATTGGTAAAGATCTTTTCCCAATTTGTTGGTTGTCGTTTTGTCCTATTGACAGTGTCCTTTGCCTTACAGAAACTTTGCAATTTTATGAAGTCCCATTTGTCAATTCTCGATCTTAGAGCATATGCCATTGGAGTTCTGTTCAGGAACTTTTCCCCTGTGCCCAAGTATTCGAGGCTTTTCCCCACCTTCTCTTCTATTAGTTTCAGTGTATCTGGTTTTATGTGGAGGTCCTTTATCCACATAGACTTGAGCTTTGTACAAGGAGATAAGAATGGATCAATTTTCATTCTTCTACATGTTGTCTTCCAGTTGAACCAGCACCATTTGTTGAAAATGCTGTCCTTTTTCCACTGGACAGTTTTAGCTCCTTTGTCAAAGATCAAGTGACCATAGGAGTGTGGGTTCATTTCTGGGTCTTCAATTCTATTCCATTGATCTTCCTGCCTGTCTCTGTACCAATACCAGGTAGTTTTTATCACTATTGCTCTGTAGTACAGCTTGAGGTCAGGGATGGTAATTCCTCCAGAAGTTCTTTTATTGTTGAGAATAGTTTTCGCTATCCTGGGTTTTTTGTTATTCCATATGAATTTGAGAATTTCCTTTTCTAACTCTGTGAAGAATTGAGTTGGGATTTTAATGGGGATTGCATTGAATCTGTAGATTGCTTTTGGCAAGATGGCCATTTTTATTATATTAATCCTGCCAATCCATGAGCATGGGAGATCTTTCCATCTTCTGAGATCTTCTTCAATTTCTTTCTTCAGAGACTTGAAGTTCTTGTCATACAGGTCTTTCACTTGCTTGGTTAGATTCACACCAAGGTATTTTATATTATTTGCAACTATTGTGAAAGGTGTCATTTCCCTAATTTCTTTTTCAGTCTGTTTATCTTTCATGTAGAGGAAGGCTACTGATTTGTTTGAGTTGATTTTATAACCAGCCACTTTGCTGAAGTTGTTTATCAGGTTTAGGAGTTCTCTGGTGGAAGTTTGGGGGTCACTTAAGTATACTATCATATCATCTGCAAATAGCGATATTTTGACTTCTTCCTTTCCTATTTGTATCCCTTTGACTTCTTTTTGCTGTCTAATTGCTCTGGCTAAGACTTCCAGTACTATATTGAATAGGTAGGGGGAGAGTGGGCAACCTTGTCTAGTCCCTGATCTTAGTGGGATTGCTTCAAGTTTCTCTCCATTTAGCTTGATGTTGGCTACTGGTTTGCTGTAAATTGCTTTTACTATGTTTAGGTAGGGGCCTTGAATTCCTGATCTTTCCAAGACTTTTATCATGAAGGGATGTTGAATTTTGTCAAATGCTTTCTCAGCATCTAGTGAGATGATCATGTGGTTTTTTTCTTTAAGTTTGTTTATATAGTGGATTACATTGATGGATTTCCGAATATTGAACCATCCCTGCATTCCTGGGATAAAACCTACTTGATCATGATGGATGATTGTTTTGATGTGGTCTTGGATTCGGTTTGCTAGAATTTTATTGAGTATTTTTGCATCGATGTTCATAAGGGAGATTGGTCTGAAGTTCTCTTTCTTTGTCGGGTCCTTGTGGGGTTTGGGTATGAGTGTAATTGTAGCTTCATAGAACGAATTGGGTAGTGTTCCTTCTGTCTCTATTTTGTGGAATAGTTTGAAGAGAATTGGTATTAGGTCTTCCTTGAAGGTCTGATAGAATTCAGCACTAAAACCATCTGGTCCTGGGCTTTTTTTAGTGGGGAGGCTTTTGATGACTGCTGCTATTTCCTGAGGGGTTATGGGACTATTTAGATGGTTTATCTGCTCCTGGTTTAACTTCGGTACCTGGTATCTGTCTAGGAAATTGTCCATTTCATCCAGGTTTTCCAGTTTTGTTGAGTATAGGCCTTTGTAGTAGGATCTGATGATTTTTTGAATTTCTTCAGTTTCTGTTGTTATGTCTCCCTTTTCAGTTCTGATTTTATTAATTTGGATACTGTCTCTGTGCCCTCTGGTTAATCTGGCTAATGGTTTATCTATCTTGTTGATTTTCTCAAAGAACCAACTCCTGGTCTTATTGATATTTTGTATTGTTCTTTCTGTTTCTACTTGGTTGATTTCAGCCCTGAGTTTGATTATTTCCTGCCTTCTACTCCTCCTGGGTGTATTTGCTTCTTTTTGTTCTAGAGCTTTTAGTTGTGCAGTCAACTTGTTAGTGTGTGCTCTTTCCAGTTTCTTTTTGTAGGCACTTAGAGCTATGAGCTTTCCTCTTAGCACTGCCTTCATGGAGTCCCACAAGTTTTGGTATGATGTGTCCTCATTTTCATTGAATTCTAAAAAGTCTTTTATTTCTTTCTTTATTTCTTCCTTGACCAAGTCATCATTGAGTAGAGAGTTGTTCAGTTTCCATGTGTACGTGGGTTTTCCATTGTTTTTGTCATTATTAAAGACCAGTCTTAGTCCGTGGTGATCTGATAAGATGCAAGGGATTATTTCAATCTTTTTGTATCTGTAGAGGCTTGTTTTGTGACCAATTATATGGTCTATTTTGGAGAAGGTACCATGAGGTGCTGAGAAAAAGGTATATTCTTTTGTTTTAGGATGAAATGTTCTATAGATGTCTGTTAAGTCCATTTGGTTCATAACTTCTGTTAATTTCAAAGTGTCTCTGTTTAGTTTCTGTTTCCATGATCTGTCCATTGCTGACAGTGGGGTGTTGAAATCCCCCACTATTATTGTGTGAGGTGTAATGTGTGTTTTGAGCTTTAGTAAAGTTTCTTTTATGTATGTAGGTGCCCTTGCATTTGGAGCATAGATGTTCAGAATTGAGAGTTCACCTTGGTAGATTTTTCCTTTGATGAGTATGAAGTGTCCTTCCTTATCTTTTTTGATTAATTTTGGATGAAAGTCGATTTTATTTGATATTAGAATGGCTACTCCAGCTTGTTTCTTGGGACCATTGGCTTGAAAAATTGTTTTCCACCCTTTTATTCTGAGGTAGTGTCTGTCTTTGTCACTGAGGTGCGTTTCTTGTATGCAGCAAAATTCTGGGTCTTGTTTGTGTATCCAGTCTGATAGTCTGCGTCTTTTTATTGGGGAATTGAGACCATTGATGTTAAGAGATATTAAGGAAAAATGATTGTTGCTTCCTGTTATTTTTTTTATTAGAGGTAAAGTTATGTTTGTATCTTTTTTGGGGGTTGTTGGAGGATTACTTACTTGCTTTTCCTAGGTTGTAGTTTCCCTCCTTGTGTTGGCATTTTCCATCAATTATCCTTTGAAGTGCTGGGTTTGTGGGAAGATATTGTGCAAATTTGGTTTTGTCATGGAATATCTTGGTTTCACCATCTATAGTGATTGAGAGTTTTGCTGGGTATAGTAATCTGGGCTGGCAATTATGTTCTCTTAGTGTCTGTATGATGTCCGTCCAGGCTCTTCTGGCTTTTATAGTCTCTGGTGAGAAGTCTGGTGTAATTCTTATAGGTCTGCCTTTATATGTTACTTGACCTTTTTCCCTTACTGCTTTTAGTATTTTTTCTTTGTTTTGTGCGTCTGATGTTTTGATTATTATGTGACGGGAGGTATTTCTTTTCTGGTCTAGTCTATTTGGTGTTCTGTAGGCTTCTTGTATGTTTATGGGCATCTTGTTCTTTAGGTTAGGGAAGTTTTCCTCAATAATTTTGTTGAAGATATTTACTGGCCCTTTAAGTTGGGAATCTTCATTCTCATCTATACCTATTATCCTTAGGTTTGGTCTTCTCATTGTGTCCTGGATTTCCTGGATGTTTTGAGTTAGGAGTTTTTTGCGTTTTGCATTTTCTTTGACAACTGTGTCAATATTTTCCACCGTATCTTCTGCATTTGAGATTCTCTCTTCTATCTCTTGTATTCGGTTGGTGATGCTTGCGTCTGTGACTCCTGATCTCTTTCTTAGGTTTTCTATCTCCATGGTTGTCTCCCTTTGAACTTTCTTTATTGTTTCTATTTCTAGTTTCAGGTCCTGAATGTTTTTGTTTAACTCCTTCTTTGTGTTTTCTTCCATTTCTTTAAGGGATTTCTGTGATTCCTCTTTAAGGGCTTCTATCTGTTTACTTGTACTCTCCTGTATTTCTTTAAGGGAGTTACTTAATTCTGAAGGTCAGATCCTTATACCAAAGGAAGCAAGGTGTGTTCACCTTTCCCCATGAGAGTACTTCAAGTAAGAAAGATGCGCAGGCGCATTGTCCATGGTTTTGATCAGGAAGGTTGCTCTTCCCATTTTAATGAAGTTGTAAGAAGGCTGCCGTGTCTTTGGATATTGGATCCTGATGTGACAAACGTTTTGTTTTCACATTGGATCTGGAGAGGTTACTGTACTTTTTTTTTTTTTTTTTATCATGGTGATGTTTTCTTTCTAGGTTTGACTGCGGTTGGCGGGCTGGCATTGATGGGAGGGCATTTTTATCCCACCACAACTTCCCAGAGTCTTGCTGCTCTTGCTACATTCATATCGTCAGTCAACATTGCAGGTAGGAGGAAGAAGAGGAGAAGGAGGAGGAGAAGGGGGAGGAGGGGGATCAGAAGGGGAAGGAGGGGAAGGAGGAGGAGAAGAGGGAGGAGGAGGAGGGGGAGGAGGAAGAGGACGGGACGAGGAGAAGGAGGGAGAAGAAGAGGAGGAAGAGTAGGGGGAGGAGGAGGAGGAGGGGGAGGAGAGAACTCAGACTGCTGTTTTTGGCAAAGACATAGGAAGCAAATATCAAGTCATATAAAGCAGACTTGCTGAGTTTAAGAATTTAACTGTCCCTTTAAAAATGACTTCTCTCAGACCACAAATGTTCCTTTTGAAGGAAAGTCAACTATCTTGCCTATCTGTAATGGTTAGAAACTGTATTGATAAAGAACCGATCCCTCCATACCCCCAGCTACACAGTGATGTCCTGCTAGAAGCTAACTGGAAGGTTGTGGAATGCACAGTTTCGGATAACGTTGACTTCCGCTGTCACCGTGACGTCTGTAAATGAGTACAACTGCAGATAAGGTTTTAGTCTATTGCCTTATCACGACTGTTGTGTCTTCCCAAAAACTGAGAGGCTAGCACATCACTCATCTATGACATTCATCTGATGCTATTTTATAGCTAAAAATTCCTTAGTGGGTCCAAGGGACCTGGTGACTGTTGATACAGTATGTGTTCTGTATCATTTGTTACAGAGTTAGATAAACAGAGTAACCTATCAGAGAAAAATGCTGACCTTTGACCCTTTGTATTTTCAAGCTTTTAAATGGCTATTTGCTTTTAGTCATGCAGAAACAGTTGGCCCTACATTCTGATAGCAAGTTTTCTTCCTAACTGTGGTGAGGGTTCCCCATACTTCATCCATCCTAAGGGAAGTGGCTTTAATCATAGGGTGCCTTTTTACTTTTGAGGTTCAAACTATTACTTGAAATAATAATATCACTTTGTGATACTTGGTGATAAAAATATACTTAAAATAAAGATATTGTAGCGTATAAAAACAAAGTCATGCTGTCTGACGCGACACCTCTTGCCTGTTTCTGCTTCTCTTGCTTCGCTAAGGCGGTTTTCTGGTGACTCAGAGAATGTTGGACATGTTCAAGCGGCCCACGGATCCTCCAGAATACAATTACCTGTATCTGCTGCCTGGTGGCACCTTTGTGGGTGGATATTTGGCTGCTCTCTATGGTGGCTATAACATCGAAGAAGTAAGAGATCTTTGACAGTTTTCATTTCTACCAGTGTGTCTTTATCCCTTTTAGAATTAATGTCGCTAGCAGAATTCAGAGTATCAAGAAAATGTGACTCCGTCAGCAAATACACGGGTGACCCGGAAACACCCTGTTCGAAACAGACCATCCAGGTGTCCTAAGGATGAGGAGCTGATGGAGGCTTATTTGTTAGTTTTTAAGGTTTTCACATGCAGAAAGACCATTCGTGCCTTCCTTGTGTGCCTGGGTGGATTGTTGTAAGGAGACAGTAGAGTAACCAGTTATCAATTTGAAAATGTTTATACTTCCCTTCTCTACAAATATATCACAACCGCTGCTTGTTAACAAAAGACATTATGCAATACACTTATGACAATATAGAATTTAACATTTTTATGTTGTAGGGCAGTGGTTCTCAACCTTCCTCGTGCTGTGACCCTCTAATACTGTTCCTCATTTTGTGGTGACACCCCCCAACCATAAAATGATTTTCATTGCTACTTCATAACTGTAATTTTGCTACTATTATGAACTATAATGTAAATATCTCTGTTTTCTGATGGTGTTAGGTGACTCCAGTGGGTCCTTTGACCCCCAAAGGCGTCACAACCCATAGGTTGAGAACAACTGTTGTAGGAGGTAGGGAGATAGGCCAGTTGGTAAGAACACTTGCTGTACAAACATGAAGTCATACATTTGATCCACAAAACCTGTGTAGAAAGCACTGGGCGTGCTACTGTAATCCTACCACTGGGGAGGCAGAGACAAGCAGATCCCTGGGGTTTGATGGCCAGGAGGAATAGCTAACATGAAAGTGAAAAAAGCGCTGTTTCAAAGAACAAAGCAGAATGGCAGAAAGGATACAGAGGTTGTCTTCTGACCTCCACGCGTAAACAGACATACGCACACACGGTCTTATGCTGTACCATAAGAAAGGAATAATTAGATTTGAACTTAGAAAGTTCTTAGTGAAACGAGCTGAGGCTTTTCTGTGAGTTTTGCATTTTACGTTGCTTTCCAGTGAATGCCACTGGAGCTCAACTTGTCTGACGGCATTTAAAAAAAAAAAAATTCCGTCTTTCTTGGTGTCTTCTGGGCTCCCAGTGTGGAGTATTACCAGAGTGGCAAGGTGTTTCTTGAGGAGAGTTGAAGCTAGAAGTCTAAAACTCGAATCTGAACTTCAGATTTTCTGCTTTCTGATTTTATCTTGGGGCAGTTATGTAACCCCTAACGCTTCACTTAATCCTTTTATAAGTGAGGACAGTGGGTTTTCCTCACGCGGCTTTCATGAGACTGTTAGGGTATAAGTAAGGCCTCTACACGATTCATGGCACCAGTGACGTGGATTGGCTATTTTATAACATTAAGACATGTTTACTGTTTTCAAATCTAACAGCACTTAAATTTAGGTTTATATATATATAAATATGTATGTATATATATATATATATATATATATATATATATATATATATATATGCTATCAAATCCAGAAGACAACCAGTCTGTGTAAATGGCATAATTCTAAGTACAATATAAAGTATGTAATGTTTTTATTTTCCTAATGGATAGGAAAATCTTTTGAAGTGTTACAGAAGAATTCAGGTCTGTCAACTGTCTGAATTTAAATTGTCCTTAGAGAGTCATGTTCCACAAGGGAAACCTTCCCTGAGCCAACCGACCAAAGCTTTTTAAAAATAATCTCTTTCTCTTCTTTCCTTTGCAAAGATCATGTACCTGGGCTCAGGCTTGTGTTGCGTTGGGGCCCTGGGCGGCCTTTCCACTCAGGGAACAGCTCGACTCGGCAATGCCTTGGGCATGATTGGGGTTGCAGGAGGCCTGGCAGCCACCCTTGGAGGCCTGAAGCCGGACCCACAGCTGTTAGCTCAGATGTCTGGAGCAATGGCGATGGGCGGCACCATCGGTGAGTGCTTGTGGACTTCAGTCTTCTTATGCACTCAATGTCCTTCATGTGTCTGAAGAGAGTTAGGCTCGGAGACCCAGGTCTGAAGAGTTCTTTAGCACTGAGGGTTTAATTTGAGGAATGAATCGTTAGGAAGATTCCTCCTAGGGTCAGCTTATTCTTACTCAGATACAACATTTTAGAACATGGAGAAGTGTGTCAACTGAGTTAGAGCGTGGGATTAAAAAAAATCCCAAGTGGTGTGAAGTTTATTTTCTTTTACTGATTGTATCCAGCATTACTGATTATAGGATGGGGAATGGGATACTTACTTGCAGTCTCTTTTTTTTCTCTTTATTTCTGCTGATTATAAATTTCAGTAGAAGACTCCGTCCTTAAATGTTAAACTTTCAAACAACATGTGACTGAGTAAAAAACAAAACACTGTTTTAATCTTCTCTACTGTTAAGTCAAGTAGAGTGTCTTCTCTATGTTGGAGCTTTTGTCAAATTTTCAATAGTTTCCTGAGCTCGTTTTAAAATAGAATCATTACTAAAACTTAAACAAGCCAGGTGGTGGTGGTAGTGGTGGTTCATGCCTTTCGTCCCAGCACTCGAGAGGCAGAGGCAGATAGATCTTTGCGAGTTTGAGGCGAGCCTGATCTACAGAGTGAGTTCCAGGGTGGCTAGGGCTCCAAAGAGAAACCCTGTCTCAGAAAACCAAAAACCAAACCAAGACAAAACAAAAACCTCCAAACTTAAATTACATCAGAAACAAAGGTAATGCTAGTAACATATATGCCCTTTTCTAATTAATGTGCTAGACTTTTTAATCTGTTCTTGAGGTCATTTATGTGTCTTGTATGCTTATGGTAGAAGTTCTATGTAACAGCAGGCTGTTAGAATTTCTCCAATCCCCGTTGACTGACATAAAATTGGCAGCTTGAAATTGTTCTTGGTGCAAGTATGGACAGACCTAAGGAAGTGATGGAAAAAACTTCAATATAGCTTAAGCTTAAAATATGACTATGGTTATTACATTGTGATTTGCACAGAAGTAAACACATATTCTTCTTGGAGACTGTTACCATAGTAACAAAGTCCCCCCACACAGTGGTCACAGGGGCAGAGTTCTCACTTGCATCTTAGGGTTCATACCAGAGACATAGCTTTTCTTTCATTATACCTCTAAATATAAATAATATATTTACTGACCTTTATGTGGGAAGTGTGTTTATTGGTTGAAAATTCTAGGTTTGCTACAGGTATGGGAGCTTAGCAAAAGTTAAAGTCATGCTATGAAAAGTCAGTAGTCTTTTTGGAACTTGGAATAAAGAATACTGCATATGTTGCGGCTGGAGAACTGGTGCAGTGGTTAGGAGTTCATTCTGCTCTTCCAGAGGATCTGAGTTCAGTTCCTAGCACCCATATTAGGCAGCTCACAATCACCTGTAACTCTAGGTTCAGGGGATCTGATGCCATCTTCCAGTCTTCATAAGTAACCCATCCATTGTATATTTTATTACTTGAAAGTTCTATCCTTCCCCTTTATGTAAACTCGTATATGCACCTCTGCTCCTGTGATCTGGTTGCTACATATTTCCCAGTAGAACATTTGCTTTAGGCTGCCTTTTATACTTCCTCTGGGAAGCTGTGAGTCCTTTGGTCCCCTGAGAAAGAAAATAGTTATTGTCTGTATGTTCCTGGTGGGAAACTGCTTACCTGTGTTCAACAAGTGTTCAAACCTCCACTCCTTCTATCTCCTTACTACCTCTGTGAAATCCCTTCAGAATTAGGGAATTTATCTCTACTTATCTGACACCCAAGCTTAATTTTGTTTTCCCCAAAATCCCATCAGTTAGTGATGGGCATAGGTGTAAGCACTGGCCAAAGAGAGCGTGGGATAGCCACTCAGTGTGGGCGTCTAAGTCATGAGGACTTACAAGGATACATAGCTGGAGCTTTAAGCAGCCTTCGTAAGCTTTTGTCTCAGGGTGAGGCGTGCACTGATGCCTCTGTTATTTGATGTCAGTTAGATGAGGCGAGAAAAGGAGCTATTTTGACACGATATGCATGTAGTCAGTATTTTTCCTTCCACACTGTCCTTGTAGGAGTATTTAGTCCATGCTGGAAACCAGGTAATGTTCATTTGTGACAGCGATGTAAACTCTGTTTTTATGCTTTGACCTTTGTGTTCTCCAACAGGACTGGGCATCGCCAAGCGGATCCAGATCTCTGACCTGCCTCAGCTGGTCGCTGCCTTCCACAGTTTAGTGGGTCTGGCAGCAGTGCTTACTTGCATGGCTGAGTACATTGTAGAGTATCCACATTTTGCAATGGACGCCACGTCAAATTTCACCAAGATTGTGGCTTACCTTGGCACTTACATTGGAGGAGTCACCTTTAGTGGGTCTCTTGTTGCCTACGGAAAATTACAGGGTAAGTAATTACAGGGTAAGTGATATAATGTATAGGGAAATATCTATTTTTCAGAGTATCCATGGGTCTGTTTCAATTTTAGAAAACCCCTTCAGAGTAGAGACCTTCAGGAGAAGTGATTTGTATAGCACTCAGACACATGCAAAAGATTTTCCCCTCAAAAAGGTGATTCATCTTAATTCTTAGAGGATCTAAGCTTTGTGACAGTTTCTTCTGCAGGCAGGTAATAATAGAAATTAGTACACAAAAATTTGTAGACATTAATAGACGTTTGATAATATGTATGAACAAAATAACAACTCTGCACCCTTTGTTCAGAGATGACTATATATTGTCTGCAGAAATGAACCTGTGTTTCCTAGGGTAGAGACACACTAACTGGATGACTTTGGTTAACAAAACTTATTCTGAAAACCAGCGTGCGCTTTAGCACTTTGCCATGGCAAATTTCGCTACTGCAGTGTGGAATCATGAAAATGGAAGCTGAGGCAACAAAATCCAGAGAGCCTCTGTGCAGTGCGCTCACAAACGAGTCCCTAGAGAGACTCGTTTATGATGTAAAAATAAGTTTTTGCCTCTGACTATTAAGTTATTAAATGGGGGAAACTTTCATTAAGCTTAAAAAAATCACAAATGAACTTCAAGTCTAAGACATTCTTGTCTTGGGCTTTTTCTTTAGAAAAAGCGAACAAGGGTTCTCCCTGGGGTTCAGTTGATAGCATTGGAAATGCTAATGTCCCAGAACTCTGTATTGAAGTTGTAAATAAACAAAACCATACTTGACAACTTTTGCGTTGGTCATACAGGGAAAAAAAAATCAATTTTTAAGATTCCATGACAAAGTATGTGACAATGAAGGAAAAATGCAGTTAAGTCGAACCATATTTTCCTGTCTCTGCTAATTTTTTTTTCATTATTTAGAGAATATTAGTTTTTCTAATCAAACCTATGTAGATAAGGCATTACATATTTAATACAGTGTGATACCCCTGTACAAATGGGAAAAAATTAAGTTTAACATTTCTAGACCAATATGACTGTTAATTTCTGTACAATGCCAACTCGACACAGTAAACTGGGGTACTTTTTTCCAAAGTGGACAGCACAGCTAAAGTTTCCAAAAATTCAAATTATATATGTATATGTATATTTATATAAAAAGATCGATAACAGCAGTGTGTTATGAATCAATAGCAGCAGCAGCAGCTTTCCCAGGTTCTGCAATCATTTGAACAAAATTTGAGAGACATCCAGCACACTCCATTAAAAAAAGAAAAAGCAAAAAACAAAACCCCAGAAAACAGTCCGCTTATATTTTACATGCAGAACTCTTAACATGCCTTAATGTTTCATATCTGGTGTTAGAAAATGATATGTGAGGTACTATACTATTATCCTGATGTTACATTTTGGTAATTTAGGATTAAGTGACATGTGGGGTTTCCCACAGCACGCTCTAGGCTCTGACTACCATCTGCTTTGGCCCAGGTATTCTGAAGTCAGCCCCTCTGCTGCTCCCCGGAAGGCACGCACTCAATGCAGGCTTGCTGGCCGCTAGTGTGGGTGGAATAATCCCATTTATGGCTGACCCTAGCTTTACCACGGGCATCACCTGTCTGGGCTCTGTGTCCGCACTCTCTACTCTCATGGTAAGTCTGAGGAGATGGAGAAGTGTGTACTGAGAGAAGAGCTTGGGAATTGTTGTTATGTTACAGTCTGGTCATGTTTCTGTTTCATCAAGGCAAGAGACATGTCGAACAATTGGCTACATGTTATTGTTTTAGAAGATAGAAAGTTAAAAAAGCGTAAGAAGAAAATCATGTTCTGTCAATTGTCTATTTAAGAGTTATCACATCTGGCACCTTTATTGCTCTGGGGTTTTCACACTGTCAACATGTTGGTGAACAGGATTTTTAAAAGCCAAGGGTTTTAACTGTTTGGTAGGCACCTACTCTGTGACAAGTCCTACAAATATTACTTTGAGATTTATATAATATGTCTAAGGTGGTGACAGCTCATAATTTGCTCTCACGTTCTTTGAAAGATATAATATGGAATTCAATAATTATGTAAAATTAGTGACAGTTAATAAAACCTGTGTATTCACTGAGAGGATCCATTTTTTTTGTGGTGAGGTTTCTCTTCCTCTCCTGTGTGACTTTTGCATATAAAACATTGATATAGAGATTTTGTCTCTGTGTTCAATTCGGGATTTTATTAGTAGAGGGTGCTATTACATGGAGTTCTGTTATTCGTTCTTGTATCACATTTTTCTAGACTGGTTTATATTTTGTAGATAGTCTTTATATATTAAGGTGAGAAAAAATATTTATAGCACAGAGTTAGCTGTCTAGTCATTTCTTATCAAATATTGACCCTGGTTCAGAAACACATGGTCTGTAGTATGCAGATGAAACTCATTCATGAAGTATCACACAGTTAGGCCATGGCTTCAGTCCAGACACTTTAGGACACTGAAGAATGATTTGAAATTCTCTTTGTGTGCCTTTGAGTCCAGCTTCCTCTATCTTCTCTGGTGATGGTTGCTTTGTTTTATTTTAAATGAATGAAAATAATTTTTACATTTCTAATCTAATCAAGTAGAAGACCCTATAATCAAACTTATAATATAGAAATTTAAAATGTAAAGAATCATCAGTTTGGAGAAATGATGACTATATTTTAAAGGAATTTATAGCCAATATGAAAATATTCCCATAACCCAAAAGATACTCTTAATTGCTTTTTGGCTTATATACTCACGTAGAAACAAAGAACAAAAATGGAGGGGTGTGTAGAATGAGTAGCAAAAATCCCCCCCATCCTTTTTTTTTTTTTAAGATGTATTGGATTTTGTTGTATTTATCTCAAATATTGATAACCATTTATAATTTAATTTCTTAATGTTATTTTTGTTTTGGAGCAGCTAACTTGCTTAAAGTGAAGTTCTCGTATAGACTAACAACTGAAACCCATTGTTATTTTAGCCTTAACCGAATCGCTTGGCCCCTGACCCACGGTTTAAGTATTATCCGGAGATTTGGGTAGTGTTTATAGATAGCATTCGGGGCTCCTTCAAATCATCCTAGCCCGCTCCTTTGTAGCATTTTTCTTTTTCACTTTCCAGCTGTCTTTGTCACCAAATCCATGTCCTGTGGAACATCAAACAAGTAAGCCTGAGGACTGATGGCCTTAGCTCTGTGTCCTTCACTTGATAGCAGCAGGGTCCTGACTTCAGACTAAAGCCATCAGGAGCTGGGTCTATTAAGACCCTCATTGGTATATTTCCTTTTCCCAAGGGAGACTTCTTTCCAGTTTCTACCAGTTCTCATCCCTCGTTTTATTTAGGCAATTTTTGGGTCCGGTGACTAAATGTTTACAGTTGCTATGTCCACGAGAGTTGATCATAGGGAGACTTGGTCATCACCAAGAACGTATATGGATAGGTATTACGAAGTTAGAATGTTTAAGAACCAAGATGTCGAACGTTAGAGGCTTGATGGCATGTGCTCACGTCGGGTTCACCTTTATTTATTTATTTTTTTTCTGGCTAGGGTGTGACTTTGACAGCTGCTATTGGCGGTGCTGACATGCCTGTCGTCATCACCGTGCTCAACAGCTACTCGGGCTGGGCTCTGTGCGCCGAGGGCTTCCTGCTCAACAACAACCTGCTGACCATCGTGGGCGCGCTCATCGGCTCCTCTGGTGCCATCTTGTCGTACATCATGTGTGTGGTAAGAAATGCACGTGCGAAAGAGAAAGGGAATGATCCAGAGACGTGGATGTGCTTGCCCCTTCTTCTGTTCCCAGTAGAAATAAAGCTATTGGTTTTCATCATTTTCAGCAGAAATATGACGGTTTTTAGTGGAAATTTCTAAGACCGCCTTAAAGATACCCAGTAAAGCTCTTCTAATGCCCTTCTCCATCTGGAGAGTAACATATAATATTTATTAGTTTAGATTTTTCTCCTGTCCTTTTTGTTTGTATAGTACTGTGTATGTGCTTGTCTGACCTTACCTATTTTTCAATTCAGAATCCTTTTTGTCTTTCTGTGGTGTGAGACAGGCTCCTGTTTGATAGCCCTGGCTGGCCTTGCATTTGGGTGGCTGGCCTTGCATTTGGGATTGGAACCCTCAGTCCTCCCTGCTTTAGTGCTAGGATTACAGGACTGGAGGCTGATGTGCTGTACCTAGCTTTCACTTAAGTTTTAGAATATTACATGCTATAGTCTTGTCTTTTTAATCATGAAAGGCCCTGCCTCTAAAATCTTATTTAAGGAGCTTTATGGTAATCTGCCATGTGAATATACACAGTTGATTTAATTTTTCCCAGTACTTCACAGTTTAGGTTGACTTTTTTATTTATCCCTGTGCATAGCACAACTTTGACATTTTTCATGTGCTTCGAAAATTTTTACTCTTCGAAAATTTCATTTCTCTATTTATATGTATTTTGATGAAATTCACCCCTCCTGATGGGTGTGGTAGCACATGCTTTTAATCCAACTGTTTGGGAGGAGGCAGTGGGAGCTGGGGCAGGGCACTCAGTTTGAGGCCCACCTGGCCAGGGTTACACAGTGAGACCTTTGTCTCAAAAAGAAAAAAAAAATCTACCTCCATCAGCCTTTTCTTCATTGAACCCAAATTGCCTTAACCACTGCTTCTTCCCAACTTCATGTGCTTTTATTTTCAATTTTAATCTCTCCTCCTCCCCCCCACCCCCACACTAAGTTCACTTAGTGTTCATGGGTGCAGGGCAATCTGCCAGAGCATGGATAGCCTCTCTGGGACTACAGTTCTCTCTCTGAGTCCCTGAGAGGCCATCAGTTCCCAGTAGTTCCTCAGCTAGGGGTGGGACTTGATGCTCTCTATCTGTGCATTTTCAATTTTTTCTCTTCTCTTCTCTTCTCTTCTCTTCTCTTCTCTTCTCTTCTCTT
>NW_021604578.1:353142-391421 GCF_004785775.1 Grammomys surdaster
TTCTCTTCTCTTCTCTTCTCTTCTCTTCTCTTCTCTTCTCTTCTCTTCTCTTCTCTTCTCTTCTCTTCTCTTCTCTTTTTTCTTGCTTTCTTGCTCTTGCTTTCTCTCTCTCTCTCTTTTGTTTTTTGTTTTTTGTTTTTTTTTTTTTTGTTTTTCGAGACAAGGTTTCTTTGTGTAACCCTGGCTGTCCTGGAACTCATTCTGTAGACCAGGCTAGCCTCAAACTCAGAAATCCACCTGCCTCTGCCTCCCAAGTGCTGGGATTAAAGGTGTGCGCCACCACCGCATGGCTCTTTCTTTATTATTTACACTCCAGATTTTATTCCCCACCTGGTCCTCCCTCCAACTATTCCACATCCCATACCTCCTCCCTACCCCCTGTCTCCATGAGGATGTCCCCTCCCCCACATCCAACCAGACCTCTAAACTCCCTGGGGACTCCAATCTCTTGAGGCTTAGGTGCATCTTCTCTGACTGAACCCAGACTCTGGCAGTCCTCTGCTGTATATGTGCTGGGGGTCTCATATCAGCTGGTGTATGCTGCCTGGTTGTTGGTGGTTCTTAGAGAGCTCAGGTGTCCAGGTTAGTTGAGATTGCCTGTCCTCCTACAGGGTCACCCTCCTCCTCAGCTTCTTCCAGCCCTTCCCTAATTCAACCACAGGGGTGAGCAAAATGCATTCACTGTGAGAGGCTTTCTATACTTACTGTGTGTTTGCAGACAGCTTGTTCTGACCTGTGCTTCTCCTGCTTGTCTATGAGAACACCTAGCACAAAGATTTATGGTGGATATGATTCTTTCTTTAATAGAAGAATCTAGAACAGAAAAGTAGCAACGTAAATACCAGCTTTCCTTTTGTTTTTAGTTAATTCTCTTTTTGACAGCAAAAATTATCTTGCCAATAACTCTAAATTGGACTGAAAACTTTGTTTATGGTTCTTATTCTCTACAGGGCAGTTTTGGATTACTGTGCTTTATAACAAGTTATTTAAAAAAAAAAACCTCTGCATTATATTCAGTGACTGTATCTTTACCAAGAATATATAAGGTGTAACTCTGAGCATTTGAATTAAAAAAATAATCACTTAAACAAAACTACCCCAAAGCTTACAAACATATCTTAGCTTTACAAGTAACCTTAATGTGTTATACCTTAATAATATATTTAGGACAATTATATACCCCTGTGTGTGTGTATATATATATTTCTTTTTTCCTTTCTTTGAGATAGGGGTTTCTCTGTGTAGCCCTGGCTGCACTAGAACTCACTTTGTGGATCAGGCTGGCCTCAAACTCAGAGATCCACCTGCCTTTGCCTCCAGAGTGTTGAAATTAAAGCCTGTCTGGCTACATTTTTTTTAAATTAAAAAGATTGTTTTGTGTATGGGCGTTTTGTTTGTATGTATATCTGTGTCCCATGTTCCCCCCAAATTCAAGGTCTTTTCTTCTGTAATGTATACACGCATATGCATAGACAACATACCATGTCCATTTCGTGCCGCTTGATATATACGTGTCCGGGCTGACCACTTGGGATTCCCTGGAGGAAGTGGATTTTTCCTTTCTCAGTACCCATTGACCACCTTCATCTAGAGGTGGGACCTTGTGGAACTTTCCCCGTCCACACTGGCACACAGCCGGTGTCTTGTCGTGATGCAGGTCTTGTTCAGGAAACCATATTGCTGAGATTTCATGGGTCCGTTCCCTTTGTCTAGGGGGCGCTGTCTAGCAGCAGGCACCGTCTTCTGGCTCTTACAAGGTTTCCACCTCCCCGTCCGGTTATTGTTTGGTGTTGGGCGTCACATGGCCACTTACTCTCCGTGCTTTGTCCAGCCCTGGATCTCTGTAATAGCCTCCATCTGTCGCGCAAAAACATGCCTTTTTTGGATGAGAGTGATCGCTCCGCACCTGGCTTCTTTGTTTACCTCAGGTTACATAAAACCTTCATTTTTGCATTTCAGCATTTTACTTGACTCTAATTGAGAGATATCATGACAATTAAAACACTGGAGTTATCTTTTTGTAATAAAAGTGTTTTTGTGGTTTTGCTCATCTTGTAAAACACCGGGCTTGACAGTCCAGTTATCATGTACTCCAAGTAGTTCTAAAAACCGTGGAATTTGGAAATTTTATACCCTGTTGAAAGCTTCAAGGCTCTGGGGTGTTTAAATTGCCAATACCTTTAAAGAAAAGTTGTACTTAGTTCTTTACAAATGCAGCTTTCTTCGAAAAGAAACTTTTAAAAATGAACCATTCTCATCATTTGGAGAATTTGAGTGGCCAGCAGGGGGCAGCAGATTTTCATTATTATTTAAAAGTGATTTGCCAGAAAAGTGAGTTTTTAAAAATCGCGAGCTTTGAGTTATTTTATCTTATTTGACTTTTTTTCATTTCGTTTTTCATTTTAGACAGAGTCTTACTATCTAGCCCAGGCTGGCCTTCAACTGTGGACCAACCTGCCTCAACCTCCTGAATGCTGGAATTGCAGGCATGCACACCTACGCCTGGCAAAATATTTGAACTCTATGAATGCTAGTAGCATATAGGTATAGGGGGCTATGGAGAAGGATTCGTACTTAGTTCTTGGGACATCATCATGAGCACTGTTTCCATTTTTAACCCTTGTTTCATATATGTGTGTATATATATATTTGTGTATGTGTATACATATATATATATATGTGTGTGTATGTATATATATATATATATGTGTGTGTGTGTGTATGTGTGTGTGTATACCTCTTCCTTCCTATTCAGCTTCCATATATAGCCGCAGCAGCACAGTAGCTCCTACAGAAAGTCCTTGGTAACATTTTCATTTTGTAGAATGAATTGCCCAGTAAAAGGTGCCCGTTAGATGTACTCTCCTCTGTGTGTTCTTGTAGAACAATGTCATCTTTCTCCCTTTGTTCTGCCCTTTCACATGTTAGGGTATCTTCCTAGTCTTTGCTTCTTTTCTAATCCCACTGCCTTAAACACTCCATCCCCATCAATGCTTTATAGTTTTTTAAAATTTGAGTTCTTATGCTAATACCTCCTTATAGCTGTCAGGGACCATAGACATATTAGATCAGATCAATACTCTGTGATAGTATTTTTCTATTCTCCTGGATTTAAGGACAGTAAAAGCCTTATTAAAAGGACTACTCCAAGGCCAGATATGGTTGTTCTTGCCTTTGATCTCAGAACTGGGGAAGCAGAGACAGAGGCAGGCAGATTTTAAATTTGGGGCAAACCTGGTCTATATAGTGTGTACCAAGCAAGCCAAGGCTATACAGTAAAAACAAAAACAAAAACAAACAAACAAACAAACAAACACCACTCCAAGCCAGGCACAGCAGCACACACGTGTAACTTCAGCACTAGGAGTAGGGAGACCGTGAGTTTTGTGTGCAGCAGGGCTGACATAGAGACTTCAAGGTCAGCTCATACCTGTGAGGATACTATTTCAGAAAGAAAGTTCAGTTATGAAAGTACAGGATGTAGGGAGTTTGGAAGACTAGAAAAGGACAGAGGAAAATAAACGACACGACTCCCATTCATCCTTTAACTGTTAACATTTAGGATTCTAATTCCGGACGGTTGAGTTTGCGTTCATCCTCTTTGTAATGGGTTATGCTATTCTAATGTTTGATTTCCTAACTAGTATATTTTTAACATTTACACATTAGTATAACATATAGCTCTATCATAATATTTCCAAATCCACAGTATGAGATGTTTGGAACCAATGGTTCCAGTGTTTCTTTACCAGTACGAGGAAAGAGTCTGAGGGTGTGGGCTCTGAGCAAACAGTCTGAGGGTGTGGGCTCTTGTTGTTGGCTTTTGATCCTGAGGAACTGATGTCTGAAATGCTGACAGGCTGAGCTCTTACTGACAGTGTGTGCCTTCCATCTCGCCTCACACTTCCATATGCAATTACAAAGCAGCGAGTGACCAATCAAAAACAAGTCCACCATAGTTTTAGGCATTTAAAGTAGATTCATCCTAAATTTCTCTTATAGTTGACATCCCCATCCGTGCCCACTTCACCCATTTGTAACATGTACTGGTTTATTGTAAGAAACTTTTAAAAGAGCTTAAGAGCTCTTTTAAGCTTTTTTGCTTAAGAGCTCAAGGTAGCTTTGAATAAAAAAAGAATGATCAAATGTTGGCTGCTCAAAGTTATCCTAATAATGGCAAGTCATTTACAAACATGAGCTTGTTTGATCCCCACAATAGTTTTGGAGGTGGGAAATGTTTCATCTTGTATAGGATGTGCTTTAGGATGCACACCTTTGTGTCTGTGAAGCTGGATCCAGCTGGCCTAGTCAAATGAACACAGTGTTTGGTAAATTAACCTCGAGTGTTCATAAAAGGACGGTAAATGACTATTTTGTTAATTTATTTATTACTTTGGAGTCCTTTATGAATAGGTTACAGAGGCAGATGCTATTAGAGTCCATATGGCATCAGTATATTGGCCTTCTTTAGTGTTTATTGAAGCAAAATATGTAAGTCCAAACCAGAGCAGGGTGGTTTCATTGTGTGGGAGGAAATGGAATGTTCCCCAAATGACTAACCAACAATCTCCAAAATCAAAGATTTGTCCTGACAATGAATTCCTTTGGGTATCCTCTGAGCCCAGTGCTGGGGTTACACAACAAGCCATATAATAAAAATGGAAAGAGGCCAACATTTTCCCTGATTTGCTTCACACCAGGCTATAGTCATCAAGGTCCTTACGCTTCTGTAGTGCCTCTGCCTGCTCTAGTGCCTGGGCAATGGAGCTCTTCCCAAACTGAAAAAGCATTTTTTTCAGACAAGGAAAAAAAAAATCTTTCTCATCTTTCTTTTCAAGTGGAGTTAGAGTGTGATGAAGTAAGCCAAAAGCCAGGCCAAGTAGAATTTTATTTTATTTTTCTTTGTGATTGATTCATCAGTATCTACAGAACATGGAGACAAGAGACAGCGCTACATGGTATATATTGCTGTTGCTTCAGTTTCGGGTACTTTTATGACCTTTCTTTTTGTCTGCAGACTAATTTCTTTCAGGGTAGCTGGAATTATGGGAGTTAATGATCTCTTTAATGTAGAACATAACTTTCATTATAGGACTTATTAGCTCAAAAGGAACAGTCTTGAACAGTATGACAACCTTATTTTTTTTTTTTTTTTTTTTTTTTTTTTGTCTTAGAATCTGGGAAGCCCTCAATCTGTGGCTAAGTGGCCACAGGATAGTCTCATGAATTACACAAGGAAGGGACTAGAATAAGGGGGCTCGAAGAAGCACAAAGCTGTTAGCCCTAAACATTTGTTGTGAACACAATGTCGCAATAGTAAATTAAGAGATGAAAAGTAATGTAATTTTTAAGAGACCACTTGGAATTAGTACAGTGGTGTATAATTCTGCCTATGTGTTTAAACAAGCAGATTTTGACTGTTAAACCACTAATTTTTTTTCTCCCCAAGCTCCATCCCAAGTGAGTGCGCTTTAGTTAAATGTCCTCAGAAATCTTTTCCTCCTACCCCTGTTCAGTTTTATAGGAAGAATAATGTTTTTTCTTAAGCCAAGTTAGAATGATAATGCTCCTGTCCTCACCCATGATCTCTGCATTATGTGCTTCTGGGCTCTGCTGGCTCTGCTGTAAAGCGAAGTGGATTTCTTTGTCCATTGGAGAAAAGTTCTCTGCAATGGGAACCTCCACCTCTGAGTTGTTTTGTTCACGTAGGATATAGGCACATGGGTCTGTGGGGCGAGCACGGCCTACGTGTATGGAGGGCAGAAAGGGCATTGAGTCTTCCTTTCTCATTCTCTGCCTTGATCCTTTGAGGTAGGGTCTCATGCTGAGTCTGGAGTTCGGTTCCCAGCACTGAGGTTGAGGTTGCACCGTGTGGTTCCTGGGGGTCGAGGTGGTGGTAACTGGGATCTAAGCTTCTATCTTCATGCTTACTCAATGACCACTCAACCACACAGCTATCTTTTCAGCACCCTCCCACCATAGGCTTTTCAATTTAATTTTTAACGACAAGAGTTTAGTAGAACACATCTTTTGAGAGTTAAATCTCAGAATCTTGTAATCAAAATGGGAAAAGATTCATAGACATCAAACGTTGAATGTTTGGGGAGTCCCAGTTATGACTGCTTCAGTTTTTTTTTTATTCAGAAGTTTATAAACTTTCTGCCTGGCTGAGATTAGGATGTTAATTCAAAACATCAAAATTTCTCTTATTCCCTTATCCATCATCTTCGAAATGTATGTTATTTATTAAAGTGTGGCTATTTCCCACATTCTGTCTACCTCTTTCTTATTGCTAGACCTCCGCAGCTGTGTAAATCTCTCTACAAGGTTGTCACTGGCCTCGTTATTGTTGTGTGGATAACCCTGCTTTTTTTTCCTGATGGGATATTATTGGAGATTTCTGGATCTTCTTTAAAAAAATTTTAAAATATAGTATTGTCTTTGAAAAAGTAATAGATTGATAACTATAAGCTTTAAGTGATGTAGTGGATTATAATCATAAAAAATAGATTTTAAAGATTTTTTTCTTTCCATGAAGTACTCATCATATAAAAATATCTGATTCGTGAATAGTGTGTGTGCTGGCTAGTTTTATGTCAACTTAATACAAGCCATAGTCATTTTGAAAGAGGAAACCTCAATTGAGAAAATGCTCCCACCGGACTGGTCTGTGGGCAAGCCTGTGGTGCATTTTTCTTGATTGATGAATCATGTGGGAGGGTCCAGCTCTCTGTAGGTGGTGCTACCCCTGGGTTGCTGGTGTTCTAAATAAGCAGACCGAACACGAAGTAAGGAACAAGCCAGTAAGCAACCTTTCTCCATGGCTTCTCTTCTGCCTCAGTTCCTGCCTTGAATTCCCTCAGTGATGAACTGTGATGTGGAAGTGTAAGCAAAAAAAAAAAAAAAAAAAAAAAAAAAAAAAAAAAAAAAAAAAAAAACTAGACCGAAACCAAAACAAAAACCCTTTCCTCCCCGAGTTGCTTCTGGTCATGGTATTTTATCACAGCAATAGAAACCCTAACTAAAACAGTTACATTAATTTGAATTCTTAAAATGTGTTTTGTTCCTCAAAGCATCTAGTTTCTCTCCCTTTTACCACATCCCCTGCCGCTATTCTTTACAAAACTAGAACATGTCCTGTCTTACAGTCTAATGGGACATTGTAAAGGTTCATTCATGAATGTGAGCACACCTGGAGTGAGAGATGGCTTTCTCTGAATTCTCTCCTGAGATTACCTTCCTAGAGAAAAGGATGGGCACAGACTGAAAGAGTGCATATCCGCCTCCTTGCAGGCGAGATGTTTTAGAATCCTAATGTTGAGTCTGTTTGCTTCTATGACAATCAGGTATAAGATTTCATGGGGCCTGTAAAAGATTTGGAAAGCGAGAGTGTTCATTTTTTTCTTTCTTGAATGCAGAAAGCTGTGGAGTTCTAAACGAAATGTGTAACTATCATTTGGATTCCCTCTGGCTGTCTTTTGACAGCTTGGATACAGTAGCAGAATCTACTGGAGAGATATATAAGGTCTTTTCATGAAAAATTTTCTTCTTGCAAATCTCTCATTCTCTTTCACTCTAGTAAAGTACATAGAAATATGGAGAGAGAAGTTGGTTGTTCAGTATCTAGACAATAATAGTACATCCAAAATTTCATTAATTTCTATATTTTATATGTAATTTGCATTAAAATATTTTTGTTATATTGAAAACATATTAGTGTGTAATTGACCAGGTTGGAAAAGTGATAGGGTTCTTAGATATCTCTATTATTTGTTTTGAATAATTTTTGGAGTCACCCCTGGCTAAAATTCTTTAAATAGTTAAAACAAATTTCTTTACAATGATGTCGAAGCCCATATACATAAAATTTATGGTATTCTCAAAGAATTCCATGGATCAGACTCTCATACTTGCTGACTTTGCTCTTTAGGCAATGAATCGCTCCCTGGCTAATGTCATCCTTGGAGGCTATGGCACTTCTTCAACAGCTGGTGGAAAACCCATGGAAATTTCTGGCACCCATACAGAAATCAACCTTGACAATGCAGTTGAGATGATCCGGGAAGCTAACAGCATTGTTATTACCCCAGGTAAAAAAAAACACATAAAAGGAAAACATAGAAAAACTAAACAACGTACCATGGCTGTTGCGACTGGTTACATTGATAGGAAAAAGGTACGTCGAAACCTCCCCATTAAAGGTTTTTATTAGTTCTTTGAGAATTTCATACAGGCTTGGATCATATTCATTGCCAGTCCTTCTGAGATCCATTCCTTCTCTGTAAGTAGAAGCTTCACAGATGAGGACTGAGAGATACACTGATCTATGGGAATTAAGATAAGTCTGTAGAAGTCAGTTTAATACCATGTCTCTTTAGCAGCATAATAGTAGTAGGTTTTCCTCTAGGGCCTACGGCCTGTCTAGCCACAGGGACCTCCTTATTTGAAAAGACAATGGAGACAGTAGCCATAAAATGGTCATTGAGTGAGAATACTGGGCACTCTTAGTTAGATCAATATTTTAGAATAACATAAATAGTCTATCAACTGATGTAGCAGATTCTAGCCATCGTTTTGAGCTTCTGTACATCTGGTAAGCTATTGTTGAGACTTACTTATTGTTACTTTTAGGATATGTAGTATTAAGTTAGGTATAGCCTGTGGAAGTGTCTGACTCTTTCATTAGACTCAGTAAATGTTAGTCTCTTTTCGAAAACCATTTGTTTACGAGTTCATCAAGAATCTCTGTGGTTTTCTGAAGTGGTCTCCATTGGTTGCAAAGTGAAGAGAGGTGAGGACTACAGTCCCCTGTGGGTGTAAGGACAGATGTCTAGATGATTGTTAGGGATTATGCAGACTTAGTGAGTGGTTCCTGATCATGTTAGACGGTATGACTTAGAAGAAAGAGCTCATCTTGTACTTGTAGTTTTGGCTGGTTAAAGAGGTGGACTGTAAAGAACTTGTCACGGGAGTCCCAATATGTCACTTTTGTCCTTAATTTTGCCTCTAACAGCCCGTATAATATAGGCCAAGTCATTTAATATCTTTTGGTCACGGTTCCTAATGTGTACGACTGGGTTTGATTTTTCATGTTTGTCACAGAATGTCAGATTAAGATTTTAACTCTCATGCCATTATGGGAGTTTTCCATGAAGAAAGACTACTTACTGACTTGACACGTGGGCAATTTACTGGTTGAGAGTGTAGTCCGATAAGAGTAACAAATGTAAGGCCAATTTGATATTTTAATGTGCACCTCAATACAAGCAGTATTACTCTTTAAGACATTTGAATGGTAGATTATGGTTGTTACAGATCCGAGACTACTGTTGGCAGTTAGTGTGTGGGAATACACTGTAATGTATGGGACATACCTGCATAGTGAGTTGTCCTAGCCAAAAGGCAACGATGTGGCTCACTGAGAAGCTATGCCTGTGTGTAAGCGTATGACAATGGACAGGACACGGTATCTTTCCTTCAGGAACTGTCTATCCCAGTTTAGAAGTCAGATAGGGAAATAAATAATGCCAAGTGTTTTCTGACAGTGGCCAAACTGGACTGTGTAGACAGTTTTTTTTTTCCCCTAAAGAAGAACCTAAGAAGGGTTGTATGGAAGTTAGGAATTGTTTTGAGCCTTAGAGGATGGGTGGTGGTGTGGACAGGAGAAGGCAGAGATTATAGCTACAGCAAAGAGTTGGCATTTGGCAAGAAGAACTAGAAGAGTAACAGATGTGGGTCACTGTACACAATCTTAGAGTTAAGGGAGAAGGGAGTAGATGGACACTCTTGGTTATACCTCTACAAACCTCAAGTGGAAAGGACCATTTTTTTATTTATTTAAATATGGAGTAGAGTGGGAGGAGAAGGGCTTTCAGTTCTTTTTCTTTGAAGGCATTGGGTTCGGACAGTGATCATGTGATACTGGAACTCAACTGTAGGTCGAACCAGGAGGACTTGGCACAGTTGCTTGAGTCCTGGGGTGAGCTAAGATTTAAGGAGAGGCAGGGACAAATCGAAAGCCTCAAGGGAAGATGTGACTATTTAAGAAGGAGAACAGAAGAACAAAAACTAGTCAAGGTATTAGAGGTAGGGTGGTAAGTAACAAAGCCAGGAGTGAGCACATAGGACTACAATGACATCAAAGACAAATATCCAGAGTTGAAAAACCCATGGATGTGGGCATGGACTAGTATAGGCACATGGAATGTAGCAGGGACATTCTGAAGCATGAGGCTTATGGAAAGGTTCAGGAGGGCATCATTAGATTTTGAGTTTCAAAAAGTTCAGACTATAAGTCCGCTTTCATTTAGTCCAGTTAACTGCCCATGTTGTCATAGAAGTACGGTTGGATCAAGAGGGAAGTTATAATCTGTAAGATGTCAAAGATAACACTACATTCTTTTGTGTTCCCTCGCAGGATATGGGCTCTGTGCAGCCAAAGCTCAGTACCCCATTGCCGATCTGGTGAAGATGCTTACTGAACAAGGCAAAAAAGTCAGGTTAGTGCGCTACGTGTAAATGTTTGGGTGTGAAGGGAAGGGCATAGTGGAGAACTTTAAAAAGTGACACTTAAGACAAGTGACCCTAGGGGAAGAGATGAAGGTGTCAAGAAGCCTCCAGGCTCACAACGTTGTTGTTGCTGCCGCTTGCCTTTTGAGCATTGGATGGGTGTAAGGCAGAGGAGTGGAGGACTGTGCATACCTTGATCGTTCCCCATGGATCTCAAGGAACATGAAAACAGGGCTCTTGGAGGAAGAGCTCAATGACTGTTGCGGTACTGAGCTTCTGTTCTATTCCCCTCTGAGTCCCCACGAAGGGACATTGTTTCTTGGCATCTAGGAAAGACAGCTCTTGAGGTCTTCCCTCCTAGGAACGCTGCTGTTTATTTCTGGATTCTCTAGCCGTTGTGTTGACTTGGTCCCATAAATAAGAGGCTCAAGATAATTCATTGAATGGGATTCATTTAATGTCTATTCACCAGATTGTTAATGTCTGTTACTAATAATTCCTTTTAAATGTCAACTGTATGCTTTTGTCTTGGGGCAGACGATAAAGTGGACCCATCCATGCCTCCTTTAGAATCATAAATGGATGGGACATTCATTCATAAATGAGGTCAGAGGTCACTTACAGGGTCTTAGTATCAGCTGAATTTAACTTCTTCCCACTGTTTATCACGGCTCTAACCCTGCCTAAAATCTATGGTGTGTGCTTTTTCAGTACATGAAGTGTCGAGATGCTATTTTATGGTAGGAACATTGTATGGTAGAACATTGTTCTGATGCGGAAGATTTTCATATTTGGTGATGATATTAAATAAATTGGAGATGAGAAAAGTCACTGACTTTAGTTTTTCATCAAAGTATTTAAAAAAGGACTCATTTTTTGTTTTTTTTTATTCTTATTTCATATCAGTGATTAAGCTATTATTTCTTTCTTAGCCACAGTCTTCTATTTCAAAGCACTTGCAAGCCTACAAGTGAGAAGGATGTGTTAAAGAGCCTTGTATAGTTTTCCTAAAAAGGAAACGACTTTCTTTATTCAATCCACATGTGAAAAAGTCCAATATATTAGTAATGCCTCCCATCACCGTGTGAGTGTTTAGGGGCTGAGTGGTGATCGCAATGAAACAGAGCATGAGAGATGGCCTTTGTGTTTTGATTATCCTCAGCGAAGGAGGCCTGGATGTGGCATACCTCTCTTGTTACTCACTGATCAGCTGAGTTTAACAAGACAGCTTAGAAAATCAGTTCCACATCAGAAGAGTAGATGTGGAATTGAAGCCTGTTATCTGAAGGGCTGAGGAAGTAGCCCAGTAGGCAAAGTGTTTGCTGTACAAGGATGTGGGTCTGAGTTTGATTTTCAGTACCTATGTGAAAAGGAAGGCATGATGCCATGTGCTTGTAAGCCTAGGGCTGAGGAGGTAGAAACTGGTGGATCCTGAAAGCTCACTGGCCAGCGAGCCTAGCCTAATTGGCAAGCCCCATTACAGTAAGATGGACAGTTTCTTGACTTTTGGCCTATGTGCACATAGAAACCCACAGAGACACACAGACACAGACATGGACACACACACACACACACACACACATACACCACATAGAAAGTCACAGATACACAGAGACATATACACACAGACATGCACAGACATGCAGAGAGACACAAAGAGAGACACATGTAGACACACACAGTGAGAAAGACAAAAACATATATAGAAAAATCATTGTGTATTGTACTTCTGCATAGGAAGAGTAATTATTTAAGGTTCATAAGACATTTAACTATACATCTATAAGGAGATTATCCAGCTATAAGTTATAGATTATTGAAGCAATTTTGTGAATATAATAGAAACCTTTTCGTGAAAACATCCTGTGGATTCGCATAATTGTTGAAAACACTTGTTTTTTTTATTTTATTGTTTCCTTTATTAAGTTTTACATTTATTTTTTATTGGATATTTTATTTACATTCCAGATGTTATCCCCTTACCCCATTCCCCCCCCCCCCCGCCCAGGAACCCCCTATCCCATCCCCCCTCCTTCTGCTTCATGAGGATGTGCCCCTACCTACACCCCCACTTATAACTCATAATGTAGAATCCAAATAAGATTATTACTTAGTCTGATTTCACTAGTTGTGAGTTATAGATACTGGCTTCTGTTCATCTGCCTTTTGTTTTCAAGATGGACTTACATATGACAAATACACTTTTCACTATTATGTGTTGGATTTTCAGCCAGCATAGGCTCTGTGACATGGGGTTTTGGATTTCTCAGTTGAATGAAATGGAAAGGAATTGTTCCTTTAAACATGATGACAGTAGTTTGTCACACTTTCCCAGTTTCTGTGTGGATTTTCTTTACTAGGGAAATCAGGTAAACTCTGATTTATGTGTGTGTCATCATCTTTTTATAGGGGAAATGAAAATTTTTTTTTAACCAAGTACACAGACAGGCACACAGACAGACAGACAGACAGACAGACACACACACACACACACACACACACACACTGTAGGGTTTTTTTTTGTTTTTGTTTTTTTATAAAGAGCCACATGTCTGAACGAGAGGTTGCTGCCGTGGTTACCTTGTATTTTAATGAAATAAATCTGTATTTACAGTTCGTGGTAATTTCACCCTTTCATCACTCAGTGGAGCTCCCACGGTGTTCATTGAGTGCAGCTGCTGGGCCCCTGGGCTTCGTAGGTCTTTGTGCCTCAGGACCTCAACATGCCTAGCATCCAGATGCAGTGACATATTCACACACTTCCTGGAAACATGCCAATACGGACATACGATTGTCATCAATTAGTTACGTCTGAGTGGTGCCAAGAGAAATCGCATCTGTCATAGAGTCTGTCTGGCTTTCATGGCCCATGATTGACTTAGAGACACTACTGTTTTCCTTCGCTTTGGCCACAGTCATAACGTGCTCTCAGAGGCTTGAGGTTATAACGAAGCACGCAGCATTTCATGACAAGAACTCATTTTGGGTCGCCAATGTCATGAAAAGTTAGTGCTTAAGATATCATTAGATTCTCAGTCGTTTAGTCAGTCAGCTTACAAAACTTATGCTGGTTTTTGAACATTTTAAAGTGAATTCCATTTAATGAGTAGATCCAGGAGAATAAAGCAGGATACTGCTCAGGGAACATTTTCAATGATCTGTACTAGTAACATAAACTGTTTGCAGGCTTAAAAAAACTGTGTGTGTGTGTGTGTGTATGTGCATTTGAACTACTTCATTTAACACACCAACTTGCCTATGATGTTTGCAGCTTAACAGTGTTTTACTGTCTTATGTCATGTAGCTATGGTTTATGCTTTTTTTTTCCCTAAGAAATCAGTCCTCAACACACTTTAAGAGGAAATATTTTGAATCTTTAACTAGATTCAAATAGGGAAAGTTCAGGTTTCTATTATGTGTTGTGTTTAGGGCACAGAAAGAGCTACCACATGCAGATTTGTGATGTTATAAAGGCACATGCTTCTGAAGGGAGTGCACTGTGGGCCAGATGAATGATCTAGTAGAGAATCTGAATAGCGATCAGCAGTATCTGGCAGTCTCATGATAGTTTTGTAGAACACCTTTCTTAAGGATATGACTGTTCTTATTGATGATCAATCAATCACTGAACAAAGAACTGTGTAGTACTTTGTTCCAGGTACTATTCTAGTTCCTGGGGATAGATCAGTGAATAAAATATTCACGTTCTTAGTGCTTATCTTAGTTACTGTTCTATTGATGTGAAGAAACCATGACCAAGGCAACTCTTTGGGGGAACTGCTTGTAGTTTCAGAGGGTTAGTCCGTGATCATAATTGCAGGAAGCAGACAGACATGGGAGTGGAGCAGTACCTGAGCACCTTGCATCCTGATCCATAGACATTAGGCACAGAGAAAGAGAGAAGAAGAAGGAGAGGGAGAGGGAGGGGGAGGGGGAAGGGGGAAGGGAGTGAGGGAGAGAGAGAGAGAGAGAGAGAGAGAGAGAGAGAGAGAGAGGCAGAGAGAGAGAGAGAGATTGATTGAGATTGAGGTTGGGTTTAATATGGGCTTTTGAAAACATCAAAGCCCACCCCCAGTGATACACCCACTCCAAGAAGACCACACCTACTCCAGCAAGACCACACCTCCTAATCCTTCCCAAATCGCCCCACTAACTGCAGACTAACCTTTCAAACATTTGAGCCTATGGGACCATTGACAATCAAATGACCCACAGTGCTACAGGGCTTACATTTACTTGAGAGGTTAGGTAGTAGGATTTTAGGATTCAGTTCTGAACTGGGGGACATCTCTTCTTTCTTTTTTTTCCTATTAATTTATTTATTTATTTATTCATTCACTTTACATCCTGATCTAAGCCCTCACCTCCTCTCAGCACCCCAATCCCCTTCTCCTCTGAGAAGGGGGATGCCTGTAGGACATTTCTAACCGGCAAGTCCAGATGCAAACTGAAAAGAGGAAGAGAAGTAACACCATAGGTTACTGGTAAACATGAGTTAGCTAGTGCTTCTGCTGCCTTGTGCTTGGCTGACTTGCCAGCTTGAAAAGCATAGAACCAGTTTCCTTGAGAAATAGAGGACTGCTTTGTCAACAGCAGAACTTAAAAAAGCCACAAGTTTGCTTCCTTGTTATTGTGCTTTCTAACTTTAATTAATGTGCTTTTACTCCTGAATTTATAAAGTGTTGGCCTTCCTCTGTATATGCTTTTCGTTACAAGCTTTTAGATACTGTCAGATGAAAAGATTCATTCTCACCACTAGAGACAAAGGTCCGGGGCAGGTGTTGCCTATTAAACTTCATGTTGTTGTTGTTGTCAAAAAAAAGAAAGAAAGAAAGAAAGAAAGGAAGGAAGGAAGGAAGGAAGGAAGGAAGGAAGGAAGGAAGAAAAGCATAGTGGGAAGAGGGTGAGAGTGAGGTTGTTTGTGCAGTTGTTCAATCAGTAAACCTTTGGCAGCAGAGAGAAGAAGGAAAGCAAGTACATGACACACTCACTAGATTTGAACCCCTTGTATTGGATTGTCAGCAGTCCCCCAGATGAAGAGTGTCAGTGAGGGAATAGAGAGATGGCTTAGTGGTTTAGAGCACTGACTGCTCTTCCAGAGGACTGGGGTTTAATTCCCAGCATCCACATGGCAGTTTGTGACTGTCTGTAACTCCAAAGTCCAACACCCCCACAGAGACATGAATGCAGGCAAAACACCAATGCACATAAAAAAAAAAAAAGTCAGTGAAGGGTTTCGATAGTCACAGCCTTCTCTCCAGATCATTTGGAGGTTGACTGTCTTTTACCCTCTCCAGATTGGTGAGCAAAGACTGTCTGGGCTGCATCTGATCTACCTGGAGGTCTTCTTATCTCTCTGGGTACCCTGATGTTGTATGCTACATGGTCCAGATGGAAAACATGGCTGTAAACTGTCAAGTATTGCTTCAAGTTTACTAGAAGAACAGGGCCCATTATTCTATATAAGACAAATTATGGGACCCTTTCAATAAATAAGCTCTTTGACTTGCATAACATTTGTTTTTCTGAACAAGGAAAAAATATGAATGGACACCAGATATCGGAACCAGCGTAGTAGTTCAACTCTTAATTGACTTCAAATGAAGAAAGGGAAGTACAAAGCATAATCCCGATGATGGAAAGCCATAGGAAACTGGATGAAGTGTTTCTTTGCATTTAGAATCATGCGAGTGACTTTGTCTAACTTCTAACAGTGCCGAGCACGTTAGAAAGTGCAGTATCTGTGTTTAACTTCGGAAACCTCACCAGAGCGAGTGACTGCATGATGTTTCTCTGTGAGTGATTCTTATGACAGCAGCTGCCTTGACATGAATATTTTTATCTCGTCACTACCACACTTCTTTTCTGATGAAAAAGACTAGCCCCACCCAGCTTGTCTTGATAGTGACCAAAGATGATTTGGATAGCATTTACTATGCTGACCTCATATTTTAGAAGGTTTTTATTTCAAAACAATTTGATAAAATTTTTACCAAAAAAAAAATCCCTTTATGTTTTTAAGGAACTTGTGACTGTCAGTAACAAAAGTTTGGATAAGTATTCAATAGACCAAAAGACCTTCTCTTTTCAGTGTGCCATATTTTCTACAGGAGAAATGTGTAACTAAAATGTAAAACTACTGACTCTAGTAACGAACTCTTTTATTATTTCCAGGGACCCTCTTCAGAATAGATTATTGTCACATGCAAATACAGAGGTCCTTGAAGGACTCTTTCTTGCATTCACAGTGGGATTTCTAACACATTCTGGGACAGACCACCATGTATGTATACATAACTGATGTAACTCCAAATAACCGTTTCCTCTCCTAGGATGGCTTTAAGGTCGTAGGAAGATCTTTAAAGTCTAATTTACTATTAAGTTGTGATCTTCCTCTAATTTGGATTTAGAGTCTTAGTTATATAGACCTCACTTTTATCTCCTCATATGATGGGATGAGATAAGAGCTGGGCCTAACAGGCAGATTTCTGAGTTCAAGGCCAGCCTGGTCTACATACAGAGTGAGTTCCAGGACAGCCAGGGCTACACAGAGAAACCCTGTCTCCAAAAAAAAAGAAAAAAAAAAAGAGCTGAGCCTATGAAGCGTGTTTCTTTCTCTGTTCTAACTACCTAGACATAGACCTGGAAGCTTCTAGCTGCTATACAGTCTAATCTTCCAAGATGACTGATTTAATCTGGCTTCTCTGGGCTCCTGACTGCATTGCTCTGCTTGGCCTCATGATAACATTGGCAATATGTTCTAATCTTTTGGCTCCTTCTCATTCTATGTTTTTTTTTTTTTTCTGTCTCCTTCTGTGCCTATCTTGTTCTGTCTGTAACCCGTCTCTGCAAAACTGTTCTGGTGAAACTGCCACACACATACACCACCAGCTCCACTTACCTCATTCCCTCTTCCTGTGCTGCTCTTAAGGAGCTTCTCTTTGCTGTCCTTGTGAGAATAGGGTGTGTTCCATCTCTGACTCATTCTACTATTAGATAGATAGATAGATAGATAGATAGATAGATAGATAGATGGATATCAAATCTTTCTGATTCATCACTTTGTCCCTCAATTAGATGTCACTTTTAAACCTGGCTACTTCCTTTTACAAACAAACCTGACCTTCACTGTTAGGGATTAAAAGTGTGTACTAAGGGCATATCTGTATTCTAGCAAGATCATATTGTAATCCAGAAACTGCATTCCAGCTGGATCATATAGACCTAGAAGGCCTTTGGATGCGATCCCTTGCCACAGAAGCCATGATGCTGGATTAAAATCCCTCAGCACTGTTAGAAGAGTGCATTTAAATCTAGCCCTGACCTGGTGAGAGTCTTAACAGGTGGCAGTGGCTGTTTATAGTGTGCCTTTCATAAGACATTGTTTCCTTGATGGATGTTCTAATGCCTGAATGGCCAGTCTGAAATCTTGTTCATTATAGGTTGGTGCCCTTGTGACTCTTTCTTTGACTGATATATACCCAGTATATTCCTATCATGGTGACTAGTCTCTAAGAAAGGCCTGCAATGAAGAGGGTATGTAGGCCAGGTCAGACAGAAGAGGAAGAGGAAGTCTAACAAATAGTGTGATATCATGGAAACAGCTTATTACTTACAAATCCCAGAGAGGAGAGGAGTGTGGATTAAGGCAAATTGGGAAGATTAGAAGGGAAACTGTCAGCCCAGCAGCTGAGGCAACAAAGAGATAGATACTTAGAAGCCCAGATCTTTACTAAGGTTCAAGGCAGGACCCCAACAATTTCTCTGTGAGGAGCTCTAGTGTGTGGGTTTAGAGAAAGTGCTTAGGAATCTATGGCTACAGTGAGACTGCAGCATAGCTCAGTTGTATAGATATGGATCTGTACCAGCCTCAGGGAGCAGGAGACAGAAAGCTGGAAAATGTCAAGGATGACTAAGCTGCATTTCCTGAATGTGATAGCACTGTCTTCCAAATGGATACTGAGGCAATATAAAATTACAAGTATTTACAACAGTTTAAAAAAAACTCTCTATCTCTCTATCTCTTTATCTATCTATCTATCTATCTATCTATCTATCTATCTATCTATCATCTATCTATTCTTCGGTCATATACATCCTGACCATAGTTCCCTTCCCCCAACTTCTTTCAGTTCCTCTCCACTCCCCAAGATTCACTCCTCCATTTCTATTTCCCTTCAGAAAAGAGCAGGCCTCCCAGGGATATCAACCAATCATGGCATAACAAGTTACAGTAAAACTAGGCATATACCCTCATGTCAAGACTGGATGAGGCAACTCAGTAGGAGTTGAAACAACAGTTTTAATGATTTAGAAATATTTATGGTTTTAAAACAGAAGTAGATTCCCAGCAAATGAATCCTCTTTTTACTTTTCTCTTTGCCTTTTTCCTAATTTACCAGTCTCCAAAATACTTCAGTAAATTGTGAGGCGATGGATTTGGGAAGGCAGAATTCCAAGATATTGTCAGTACGCATTGCTTCTCTTATACAGTTGGCTTTTAAAATTAAAATTAAAATTTTCGATAGTTAACCCTTCGATAATACTAGCTATGGAAACAATTTTTGTACACAGACTAAAGAGGACTTAAAACCAAGCAGTTGACGATTATAAAGTACGTCTTTAAAAAATGTCTAGGGAGCATTTTGATATTTGAAACTTCGTCATTTACAAGCTGAAGAAAATACTAGAGGCTTCAGGAAGAAGCCCAACTCTACTTAGTTCCTTTTTCTACTAGTTGAGTTAGAACGTTCAATTCAATAAACCATTCTTCATGATTCATAGCTGACCTAGACAGACATTGCCATAATGTCAACAGGAAATTAGGGTTTATTTGGATGGTTGTGGTCGGACCCATGTAGGGGAATATTTTATAACCTTTAATAGTCCCCCCCCACGCACAAGAACGACTGCCACAGTGAACCCGAGTTGGGACATACTGTTTTCAAAGTCTGTCAACATGGGAATTGATGTCGTGTCTCCTTTAAAACATATGACATTTAAAATCTAATGTGAGGTGGCGAAGAACTGCAAAAGTGGAGCTCATGTTATCATGGATGATAAAAGAAGCTTTTAAAAAAAATGGTACTTTTGAATTGCTCTCTTCCCAGATTTTACCCAGTTACTTGATATTCAGGAATAGTTCTGTGTACATTCTTACTTGTTTTTATTTTTTCTTGGCTAACTAAAAAGGCCCAGAAGATTGGGTTGTTTTGTTCTTGTATATTGCTCCACTCCCCCTCCCCTCAAAGGGCTTGAGCCTATTTTTAATTGATAACTGAGGGCTAAGCGTCTTTGTTACACATAAAGTTCCATCAAAGACTCTAATTTTCGTAGTTGAAAGACAGAAATAACAAAAAGTGCTGAGAGATACTTGCAGAGATACATTGACTTCCGTGATGATGTTTATGATCCTGTCAAATAAAGTAATAGTACTGTTTTGCCTACTGGTATCTGTAGACTTTTGAAATTTGACTTCATCAGTATAAATATGCATGTGAATAGTAGCTATTACCAAGTTCCCAGCGAGTCTAATGTTCAATGTTCATAATTACTGGATTTAATCTATATTGACTGTATCATTTCTCTAGTTTTTTTTTATTGGCTGTTTTATTTACATTTCAGGTGTTATCCCCTTACCCCATTTCCCACCCCCCCAGAAACCCCCATCCCATCCCCCCTCCTACTGTTTCTATGAGGATGTGCCCCCACCCATGCCCCACTCCCACCTCCCTACCCTTAAATTCCCCCACACTCAGCGTCCAGCCTTCATGGGACCAAGGATCTCTTCTCCCACCTATGCCGGACAAGGCCATCCTCCCTTACATATAGAGCTGGAGCCATGGGTCCTTCCCTATGTGCTCCCAGGCTGGTGGTTTAGACCCTGGGAGCTCTGGTTGATTGGTATTGTTGCTCTCCTCATGGGGCTGCAAACCCTTTCAGCTCCTTCAGTCTTCTCACTAACTCTTCCATTGGGAACCCCTTGATTAGTTCAATGGTTAGCTATAGCATCTGCCTCTGAATACGTCAGACTCTGACAGATCTCTAAGGACACACCTATATCAGGCTCCTGTCAGCATTCACTTCCTGACATCCATATCAGCATCTACCTTTGGTGACTGCACATGGGATGGATACACATGGGTGCACATGGGTGCACATAGGTGGAATGGTCTACAGACAGCCCCTCCTTCAGTTTCTGTACAAGTACAAAGAACTTCCTGCTTTGGGGGTACTATATGAACATTTACTATATACTATGTTAGCATTTCAAGGTAAAAATTAGAAAAGCTAAAAAAAAAACCCATTTGTTGTAAGGTAAAAAAAAGTGGGTTGTTTTGAAATACGTGAACATTAGGAAATACATACTTAATTGATGAGCATGATGAAGATTTCTATTACCAAGGCATATTCGAGCAGAACACTGTAATACTGGGTTATTGTCTTAGCCAGTGTTCTATTGTGTGACAAGATGCCATGACCACAGCAACTCTTTTATAAGAAAGCTTTGAATTGGAGCTTACTTAGAGTTTCAGAGGTTTAGTCTGTTTTTATCATAGTGAGGATCATGGCAGCACACAGACAGATATGGTGCTGAAGTTGAAAGTTCTTCATCTGAATCCACAGGCAACAAGAGGAAAGAGACACTGGGCCTGACATGAGCTTTTGAAACCCCAGAGTCCACCCATAGTGACACACTTCCTCCAACAAAGCCACAACTCCTAATCTCAAGTACTGTCATTCCCCAGTAACCACACACTCAAATATGTGAGCCAATGGAAAGGCCATTCATGCTCAAACCATCACAGTTACTAAAGCTTTGGTCTGGTGCTGGTGTAAAGCACTTTGTAGGTAAAGTTCTTTGTTGACTCTCCTATTTAGATCACACAACCCTTCACAGAGGTTTTCCTTCCAGCCCCATTATCCACATGAGATAACCAAGGGGTGTTTAAGTCAATTGTCCAAAGGCCCGCCCAATGAGAACTTCAAACTGCTACCCGAACCCTAAATTCTTGCTTTAGAAAGAGACTTAGGATCTTATCAACCAGGGTGTCTTCTTGGGATATGCTGTTTAAACCCTTCTTTTAACTGAGGGCTGAAGTAGAACGTGGGGATTGTGGCCACTGCCCAGCAAGGCATGGCTCCTATGCTCAAGGAACTGCTGCTGAGAAGAGCACAGTGACACCCATGTGAATAATGGTGTAGGTGAAGGAGATGAAGAAGGTCCTGGGTGCGTGGATGGTCTGTCTGTGATTCCATGTTAGCCTTTGTTTTCCCTTTGTAGAGTCCTGGTGTGTCAGTCGCTGACTCAGCTTTTAAAGCATGTACTTAATAGAGGCTCATTTTCCTGCTCCAAAGGGAAGAACCAAAAGGCTGGTAGTCTTTCTGTGTTAGAATTCTGGATATTCTTCATGCAATGATGGATCATTGATGAGCTTTGGCCAGTCAGTTCGTGGAAATTGCTGGTTATGGCCAACCTGTGTCTAATACAATTAATTTTAATATGTACTTTGGAGATTAGCCAGCCACAAGGGCCAGAATTGTTATAAACTCATGTTGACTCATCAGCATGCATTATATATTTCTACAAATTTGAGTGTGTTCTGTTATTTCTCTCAAAACATTGGCATTCTCTTTTAATAATCTTACATGTAGTTTGCTCCAAACATAGAGCCCCAAAGCTCAGGGTAATAAATTATTATGCAAACAGATATATAAAATGATCCCTCCTCTGGGATAGTCATTGTAACATTATGGTTAGGCTGGTGATTATTTACCCTTCACATCTAGCCAAACAGAAATATTGTCTTTATGCAGTCTGTAGCTAATCAAGATGTTACAACAAGAACTAATATATTCCAAGAGTCTCAATTTTTTTTTAACTTGGTCCAAGTCATCGCTATTAAAGCATAAAGATGGTAGACAGAGAAATGTAAAGATAACAAAGGCAGTATTAAAAACAAAAAGCAAATGAACATTTGGAACCAAAGAGGCACACAGCATTGGATTCTAAAAGAAAAACATGGAATGTCTATCGGACTGTCAGTTAAAATGGAAACCCCAGTCCATGGACTTTCATACTACTCTGGTGGACTAAGTTATACGTTCTCACTTCGCATCCATGTCCTGATCCTAATAGCCTTAGATGCTATCTTGTAAATATTCTAGGTTGTTTGTGTTGGTTCAAGGTAAACGTTAAGGTCCTGTTGGAGTATGTGCACGTCCATGCAGTATGCACAGAGGCCAGAAGAGGGCACCAGATACCTTGGAGCTAGGGTTAGAGGTGGTTGTGAACAACCTTGGGAATTAGGAGCTAAGCCTCCAGTCCTTAGCAAGTGCTCTTAACTGCAGACCCCTTCCTCTCTTTTTGATCGAGTGAGAGTATGTAGAGGCTCTGATAATCATTTGGATTGGATTTTAATTTGGACAGACATACATGTAAGTGACAAAGGTTACATAAGGGAGTGTTCTTGCATATCTTTTACTATGAATAGAGGTTTCTGCAAGATTTCAAAAAAAAAAGTACATTTGTGTCTGGGAAAATAGTAAGGCTGTGTATGCATTAAGTCTCTCCCCGGATGTTTTAATTTATTTGCTGAGAATTTCATATAATATATAAATGATATTCTTTCCTCTTCTCCAACATCCTCTCCCACCTGCCTACCCACCCAATTTCATGTTCTTTCTTTCTCTACAAAAACAAGCAAACAAACAATCCCTAAACTCAAGAGCAACAACAAAAACAACTAAAGAGCCTTGCAGAGTTCGTTTGTGTTGGCCAACTACTCCTGAGCATGTCGCCCGCCCTGGAGTGTGGCTGAGAGACTCAATGCCATTTCATTAAGGAAAACTGACTTTCTCTCTCCAAAGAGCTATCAATTGCAAATAGCTTCTTGGCTAGTGTTGGGATTCTGTACCTACTTGCCCTTCTCTGTGCTGAGATTTTTTCTCTGGCTTGAACATATACAGTTCTTTTATGTGCTGTCATAGTCTCTGAGTTTGTATGTGTACCTGTTGTGCACAGCGTGTCCTCTTGTGTCTGGAAAATGCTGTTTCCATGAAGTTATCTGCTATCTCTGGCTCTTACAATTTCTCTGCCTCTTCCACATATCTCTGAGCCTTGAGGGAAGGGTTGTGATAAAGACATCAGATGTAAGACCAGTACTCCAAAGTCTCTCCTTCTCTGTGTGTTGTTCAGCTATGGGTCTCTATATTCGTCTCTTTCTTTTTTTTTTTTATTGGATGTTTTCTTTATTTGCATTTCAAATGTTATCCCCTTTCCAGGTCTCCTGTCCTGAACTCCTTATCCCATCCCCCTTCTCCCTGCCTCTATGTGGGTACTCCTCCACCCACCCACTCCTGCCTTCCTGCCCTGGCATTCCCCTACACTGGGATCCCTGCAGACCCAAGGGCCACTCCTCCCACTTTTGTCTAACAAGGCCGTCCTCTGCCACATATGCGGCTGGAGCCATGGGTCCCTCCATGTGTACTCTTTGGTTGGTGGTCTAGTCCCTAGGAGCTCTGGGGGTCTGGCTGGTTGACACTGTTGCTCCCCCCGTGAGGCTGCAAACCCCTTCAGCTCCTTCAGTCCCTTCCCTAACTCCTCCATCAGGGACCCCACGCTAAGTCCACTGGTTGGCTGCGATCATATGCCTCTGTATTTGTCAGGCTCTGGCAGAGCCTCTCAGAGAATAGCCATATCAGGTTCCCATCAGCAAGCACTTCTCGTGTCCATATTTAGTGACTGTATACGGGATGGATCTCTAGGTGGGGCAGTCTCTATTAGATTCAGTGTATCTGGTTTTATGTGGAGGTCCTTGATCCAATTGGACTTGAGCTTTGTACAGGGAGATAAGAATGGATCAATTTTCATTCTTCTACATGTTGTCCTATAGTTGATCCAGCACCATTTGTTGAAAACGCTGTCTTTTTTTTCCACTGGACAGTCCCAGCTCCTTTGTCAAAGATCAAGTGCCCATAGGAGTGTGGGTTCATTTCTGGGTCTTCAATTCTATTCCATTGATCTTCCTGCCTGTCTCTGTACAAATACCATGCAGTTTTTATCACTACTGCTCTGTAGTACAGCTTGAGGTCAGGGATCTCTGATGAGGGATGTTCTGTATGCTTAGATCTTAAGGACAATTCATTACCGTTTTAACATTATGATTAGAAATATCTGTGTGTAAAAGGAATATTGTTTCTATGCAGGCAACCTTCATAGCAAATGTTAGTTTGTGCTGGAATTCCCAACTCCGAGCTGGTGAGAAGCTCTAGCCAAACTTTGAAGTGGACTGCTTTCCCTTCTCGGGGCCTCTTCCCTGCCTTTCTACCCTCCCTCAATCCTGTTAAAGCTGAGGTTGGGTGAATACCCACCAAGAGATTCTGCAAATGACGTTTCTTCTCTGAATTCATTCATTCACTTTCTGTGAACGCTTTCTATGTGGCAGGCATGGTGCCTGGTATTGAAAGATAAATATGGTGGTCACGAAATAGGATTAATATACAAAGGATGGTGTGTCTGGTTGGAAGAAACTGATCAATGTTTCAGTCTTCTTGCTTTAACTCTAGCACTCTGGGTGCTATGTCCTCTGTCTTTTAAACACTCCAGTGTGTTACTATCACTTTTCTTTTGGGATGTTTTATATTAGTCTCTGGCAAATTGTGAATCTTCAATACCATGTGTATAGTATTTTTTCCACCTTTTATTACAGGGGCTGCAATTGGACATTAAGACAACATTTGTTGGAATAATATTAACTTTTAAATTGGAAACAATTCCAGACTAACTTACTATTTTAAGAGATTAGGACTTATCAGAAAGTATCATGCATGAGAAAATATAACGCCTTTAAATTCGAGGGAATATTATTTAATTAATAATATCGAAAGTTCATGGCACCTAAGACATATATGGAAGGGTAAAAGGTCCCAAAATTACAGTGTTATTTTTATGAAGGAGTTTATAGTTTGTAAGTCCTAAGGCATTGGGTTTTCCAGCTTTAGCATTTGTAGAATGGCCGTATATCTCGCTGAATTCCCCTTCTACTTGCAGAGATCAGATAGAGCTAGGAGAAAGCAGAGGTGCCAAGAACAAGGAGTGCAGATTTGGAGGGGACACTGGAACCCCGTACACTTGGCCTATCAAGTAAAGCCAGCTGCTCCTTTGTCTCCTGTCCAGGTTTGGAATCCACCCAGTTGCGGGCCGAATGCCTGGTCAGCTTAATGTGCTCCTGGCCGAGGCGGGAGTACCCTATGATATTGTGCTAGAGATGGATGAGATCAACAGTGATTTCCCAGGTAAGCAGTGGAGTGATGGCAGACTTTCACTACCCTTGAAATATGGTGCCCAGAGGGGCACTGTGTTTAGAATATGATCATGGAGTTAGCGAAGACTTCCAAGTTTGATAAAGAGCGCTTCGACGATGATAGACGTGCGTTCACAGTGAATAAAGTGGGGGATATCACTGAGCGAGCCGCAGCAGCCTTGTCAGGGATATCACCGAGCGAGCCGCAGCAGCCTTGTCAGAGATATCACTGAGCGAGCTGCAGCAGCCTTGTCAGAAGGAGTGAAATTTTATTCCGTGAGAGCTGAAGGGTGCTGAGAACCCCGGGACATAGTGCATTGGTGAATCTAAAACCTGGGCCGATCTGGCTTTTGAATCCAGATCTCTACTCTCAGTAGCCTGTAGCCTTGAACTCCGTGTTCACCTCGGTGTCCTCATTTACAGAACTGCTTCTGTGGATGAGCTCTCGGTGTCTTAAAATCTTACTGTTTTTCCATTGTACCAAGTTATGCTCATTGAAGTAGCTCGTGTGCTCTTTCTCTCTGCTTCTCACCCTCCCTCCTTCCTTCTCCTCCCCCCCCCCTCGCCTCCCTTTCTCCCTCCCCCTTCATTTATAAGTACTAGGACTTCATAAGATAAGGCGCTGTACTTTATAGCTGTCATTGTGTAGATGTGGAATGGTAATGACATTTGGCCCAAGATCATGTTTGTTAAAATTAGATCTGTTCCCGCTGGCAAGTATCCAGTGTAAACTTAAAAAGAAAACACTGTTTATTAGGAAAAAAATAAAATAGCAACAACGAAATTGTGTGTATGTCTAGATGCACATGACACTTTTGGCAGCATCCTTAGGTAATTTAAATTATAGTCCTTAAAGAGGGAATTTAGGCCATTTTAATTTTACGCTCCCTTTTAAATTCAACTGTTGTTAAATTATGTGTAAAACCAGCCAGTTCCAGGAATTATGGACACAGCTTTAATACAGTACAGACTTTTAGACATTGTTTTTTTTTTTTTTGACATTAGATTGCATCTTAATTGGTCATTTTGAGAGTTCAAAATGAATTCAGATCTTATAAAATCATGTGAATAGCAAGATAATTTGGGGACAATAAAAGAATTATAAAGTCAGATTAGGTAGATCCACCAGAAGGATGAGCGTCATAAAGCAGGCTGTAGTCACCAGCCCTGAGCAGGTCCCACTGCTGGCTTCTTCTATTCTGTGACATTTTCTGGTAAAGCTCTATGTAGTACCTGGCACAAGTAGGCCTCTTTTAAGAGTTTGGTTTTATTATTGTTAAAAAATTACTACAATTTGCCTAAAAAGAAATGTGAGTGACCCGTTGTGTTTTATATTTTCTGTCTCTCCCCTCTGTTTTCAAACATAGACACTGACTTGGTTCTTGTCATTGGAGCTAATGACACCGTGAATTCAGCGGCTCAAGAAGATCCCAATTCTATAATTGCAGGCATGCCAGTCCTTGAGGTCTGGAAGTCCAAACAGGTACGTGTTTAGACTTGTGTTCGTTCTCACAGTCACTTGAAATATATACACGAAGAATTTTCTTTGGTCATTCAATGAGAATTGGTGATGTCTTTTAGGAGGCTCAGGAGTATGAGCATAGCTTAGGGACAGGTCCCTGTGTCCAGCTTCCTTCTGTTCCCTGGACACCATAGAACCTGAGTGAATGCTGCGTTGTGAGTAGAACCAGATGAGATTATGTGGCTGGATTAACAGAATCTGTAACCACAGCTGAATAAAGGGCTGTAAGCAACTGGAATGTGTCTGGCCAAGTTCCAGATTGAGTCCAGTGCAGCAGATGGCTTCCCTCTGGGACAGTGAGTCAGTATCATCGCCTTCATATACCAAGAGGAGCACATTTTTTTCCAATTTATTTTTTATGGGGTATTTGTATGTTGTTATGGACTGTCTAACGGAGAGGTGATTTAAAAACCCAAACAATAACATGGCACAAGAAACGATGCTTCGCTCATGCATATGGCTCCTGCGTAAAGCTAGCTGCTAGATTTTAGAGAATGCAAAGGCTTCTAAATAGTCCTCTGATCCAGAAGGTTTCTTTACTGCTCCTGACCATGTACACACTGTAGGAATTATGGCAGTGTGGCAGTCGGAGGGATACTTAGTGATTAAGAGCACGTACTGACCTTGCAGAAGACCAGAACTCAGTTCCCTGCACCCACACTGGGAGGACCACCACCATCTGTAACTTCAGCACCTAGATTTCAAACACCTTCCTGCTACAAAATCTGCCTGTGCACACACCTGCCCGGTTCACAGAATTCAAATAAAATAAAAAAAAAAGTACAACTTAAAAAGGATTATAGCAACATAATGAACATTCCCCATTAATTTTGTTTCTTGTATTGTAAGTACACGAGTTTAAAATCTACTGTTTGAGATGAGCAAAATGTCCTGCACATGTGTATAAGGCTATTATTGTAGTTGATATCTGAAAGTCTTGAGAGTTGCATTATTGTACTAATGTCATATATGGCACAAACATATAAAAAAGTCAAAAAGTAATGTACCAATTAAAACAAAAGCAGAACCAAGAAAAGGCATTGCTTTGGGCCTAGCCAGTCCTGTTGAGTATAATTTCTTCTATTTTTGCTCCTTAGGTCATTGTCATGAAGAGGTCCCTGGGTGTTGGCTATGCTGCAGTGGACAATCCAATCTTCTACAAACCTAACACAGCCATGCTTCTGGGGGACGCCAAGAAGACATGTGATGCTCTGCAGGCCAAAGTTCGAGAATCCTATCAGAAGTGAAGATCAAGTCGGTGCCTTCAGTTGCAGGATCAGAGAAATGAGGCATTCATAAATGAGCAAAGCTCTCAAGGCCCGAAAGAAGCCTCACAAAACAACGGAGGTTTTCTAGATCAGCAATCCTTGATTCTCAAAAAGCATTGGAAATTCTCATCGCCTACCTATTTATTGTGGCCATTGCCAAAAGGCAAGAGTATTTTGTCAGCAGTGAAAGAGCAGCCTCACTTTAGACACAACCCTACTGGATTTTCAAAATCCCTTTCAGAAGCTAGAAATGAGTTCAGAAGTTGAATGTTCAAGATTTCAGGATATGGTTTGGTCTGAAAAATATTACACAGTATAATCATTGTAGGCACCTGCCTTTAGTGGGTTTTTTTCCCCCACCACCAAATGTGAATAATTTGAAACTTGTATTGATTTCTGACCTGTCCTCTTGCATTTTAGCCATAGTCTGGATTGATCATTTCAAATCTGTGTCAGGTTATCAGCCTTCACTTATAGACTCTAGATTCCAAAGATCTATTTTCTCACTTCTATTTTAATACGTAGAAGGTCTAGATTGTAAAAGTAATAACTTGTATTTTCGAAAGTCCCAGTGCCAACTGGTCTTTTTAATTTCAATCAATTAAGTGCTCTCAAACGGACTGTATTAAGTGCTCTTGAATGGAATGCAACCATTTGAGGAATAAATGAGTTCATCATGTTCTCAAAGTGCTGTAGACTTGTCTCTGATGACAAAGAGCTAAAATTAAATGGTTCCACTCGTTAACACTGGAGGAAGACCTACTACTTTGTAATTAGGTAGAGTAAATCTCTCTTCATTGTTTAGAAGATGGAATTGTTTTTCAAAACCATTGTGATTTGTGAGGTCATATATAATTTGATGATACTCAAAAGTGGTAACAGTACTTTTAGACATGTCTTCAAGGAACAGTGAGAAAACAGAGCATCTTTCATAGAAGTTTAGATTTTCTTTGTGACTTTACCTTTTTATCAAAAGCTCTTAAGTAGAGATGAGTGTGGTACATTATTAGGATTCTGTCTCTCTGTGCATTCAGTTTGGTACCAAGTTTCCCAAAGCAGTTATTTACCCATACAAGGCTTGGAAATAGGACTTAATTGGTAGAGTGCTTGCCTTGTGTGAGGTACTGAGTCCAACCCCCAGTACTGATAAGCAAAACAAACAGAAAAGCCGTGACTCGTACAAAGCTGTCTCTAAATCCGAAGACTACCACTGAAAAAAATTATTGATCTTTACCAAGTTTATAATGCACAATATCTGTTAGGTTTGTGAGCAAGTTCTGTTTTGCTGTGCCTGAGATTAAGGATGAGGGATGGAGGGAGAAGGAAAAAGGAAGAGGGACAGGAGGAGGGAGAAGGAAGGGGGAAGAGGGACAGGAGGAGGGAGAAGGAAGAAGGAAGAGGGACAGGAGGAGGGAGAAGGAAGGGGAAGATGTAGCAAAGAAGGAAGAAGCAGCAAAGGTTTCTTTTAAATGTCTAAGAAATAAATGCAATTTACTAGTAAATCGGAGGTCAGTAGTAATTTCAAGTTTATCATAAAAGTTCTATTAGATAAGATTAAATAATGTCTTTTTTTCATATCCTCTTTTTTGCTTTTAACGCAGCTGTAGGTGTTTCTAGAAAGTAGCGAGTTAAATTTTGAAAAGTAGTTCCAAAATCCAATTTAAATCTAAATAATCGAAGGGGATTTTTTTCTTGTTCCCGGATGCCTTTCAGTGGTATCTAGAGAATGGTTTTGGTTATCAGAACTGGCAGATCCTACTGGCATCTAATGGATAAAAGTCAGGAGATGCTGCTAAATGATCATTCTAAATGCACAGGACCGGTCCCCCCACCATGTACACAGTATGATCTACTTCCCCAAAATAAATAGTGCCAAGATTGAGAAACATCGGTCTTCTCTAATCTGATGTCTTTCTTGGTGGTTTAAATAATAATTACAATATCTAAAGCATGGCAACTTTTGTTTATGACTATGTATATTGAAGACTGAGGTTTTTGTTTTTCTGAAGCGGGGGCAAATGAGGAACTGTCACTCAGCAGTGATCAGCTGGTATTCACCAATCTACAATGATTAGTGCGCCTGCTTTCCCCAAGGGGCTATTAGAGGCAGGAGAAAGGGCTTTGCTACTGTGTGCAACTCGAGACTCCTTCAGAGCTCATGGGAACTGGGCACACTGCAACTGACTCAGGCTCCACACTCCTGGAGCTCTCCCTGTGATATCACTGGCTGTTGATTTCCAGAATGGAGGGATGAATCTCTGGGGTGAAAGACACTAGGTCTGCTTTCCTTTGGGCAAAGCCCCTTTAGTTGTAGAAAGGGAAAAGGGGGCATAGTTATGGGAGTCAACCCTGAAGGCAGTGTCTGGCATTCATCCTAAAGACAAACCCTGGGCCCCAAGACTGGGTTTGTTGTTAGCTAGCCTTCTGGAACCTTCCAATGGAAAAAACAAGTGTCACCAAAACAGGATCAGGCTGTACACCCATGCCAGTAGTAGCAGCAATTAGGGGACTGCGCAGTAGGATCACAAGTTCTAGGTCATCCTGGGATGTATAGAAACTAGTCTCAGAAAGTGAACAAATGAACAATCACACTCAGATTATTTACTTTTGAGATATATATATATATATCAATCCTTAGCCATCCAGTTCATGATCTAATTGGTTTTACTTAACTTTATTGCACAAGATATTTTAAAGATTTTCAAGTATACAATTCCATAAGTTGCTCCTCCAAAAGAAGTAGTGGCTCCTGCCTGCAATTTTAGCGTTGGGGAGGTACAGACAAGCCGATCAGGGATGAAAGCCAGGCTCAGCCATACAGCAAGTTTGAAATGAGCCCAGACTACATAAAATTCTATCTCAAAACCCAAACCAAAGATGCTCCCTAGTAAAAACAAAAGTACTTTGAAACGTTAGATGATCTTGGACAGTTGGAAACGTTTGATGATATTGGATGATTGGTGGCAAAATCTAAAAACCACAAAAATAGCTTTTTATAAAAAAGAAAAAACCTGAGATTTTTAATAAAAGTCTTGTTTAATTTCTCTGTTCCTGATAAGTCATACAACTGACAGATATGACACATTCTATATTTTCTTTGATATATTTTTTTATATTTAACCCCCTTAGATATGTTTTGTGAACTTTAAATACTTAGGAACGAATACTTTTATAAAAAACCAAAGTTACTTGGCTCAATACTGGTGGCCAGAAAGTTGGAACAACTTGCTCTAGCATCCAATAGCATAAAAGCACAAAGACTGACCGTAGGCAGACAGAGCCCAAATGGGAGGTAGGAAGCTAGCAAAGAGGGAGAAGTCAGATTGATACTTTTCTAAAATCAACTCTTGAGTAAATGAATCTAAGCTTAGAAGACTTGATGCTCTTCCTAGAACAGCAGTAATTAAGGTATTCACTAGGTATCTATCCTGAAGGGTCTCAGTGGACCTTGAGATAGAACCTTTGGAAGATAAATCACGCCCAAGCCACAGTGATGTGTGTGTGTGTGTGTGTGTGTATGTGTGTGTACACACGTACATGTATTGGTCGTTGTGTCTTACAGTCTGTTCTACTCTCCAAATAACTGAAATGCTACCATTGATTTGTCTTATTGGCCATCTTTAATTTTCTCTCATCTGTTTTCATTTGGGAGCTTGTTTTTTAAATTACTCATCTAAGTAAAGATTGCATAAGCCTTCACACATACACACTCACACACACCACATGCACTCACACTCACACACATACACACATGCAACATGCACAGACACACACACACTCACACACACACACACTCACACACACCACACACACACACAACACGCACAGACACATACACACACACACGCACACACACACATGTCTCTGCATATCTAGACAGCTTATACATATAGATATTCTTTACCATTTTATAGAGTTTTTTCTTCTAGGGATTGAAATAGGGCAGGTGGCTCTCATTCCTTCATGCAGCAGGTGTCAGAGCTTCGCCAAGCCAGGCAATATCAGTACGTATTTGATAGTGACTAGAAAATGAGTCTTAACTTTTCTTATTTCACCCAAGTCGTGACCCTACATTTTATATTCCAGTGTATTCTGTCATCCAGCACAAATGTGGAATAAATTATGTATCAGTTAGCTTTAGGGTTTGTTCAGTTTCTCTGATCCCAGAGCTTTATTCTGTAATTAATAACTCATAACTCATGTTCATCTAACTTAGAGGCAAATTTTGTAGTCCCCCAAGGTATAAGCTGTATGAATCGAAACACTTAAAAGTTGGAAAGCTGGATAGCTCTTTAGTATAGCTAAGAAGGGTAGTTCAAATACTTAGTTTATAGCTCTTGTGAGCTTTGAGCGCTTTGCCAGGAAATACTGGGTCAGAATATAAGACATGGTCAGAAACACATGTATCCCCTTCACACGCAATAATCCCAAACCAAAGTCCTCCATTCTAATAGTAGGAGCTTGCACAATCTAGATGATCATTAGAGTCTCAAAAGAAGAATCAGCTAATTGACAAAGAGGAAACTTTCCCAAGCAAAGCTTTTGAAAGTATTGGATCAACAAAGCAGGAAAAAAACAATGGTCTCAAGTGAATGTCAAAGCACTCAAAATTCTTGTTCTTAAACTTTATCTTTTAGAAATCCTGCCTTGAGCCAAAGATCCTTTTTTCCCCCTCACGATTTAAACCAGCTTAGATATTTATACTGGCAACATAGTAATATGTGAGACAGTAAATGAAATAGCTAAGACGCGAAGCTTTTAAATATAAGGTGGTTTTGGTAGTTTGAATATGGTTGACCCATGGGAAGTGGCACTATTAGGAGGTGTGGCCTTGTTGGAGGAAGTTTGTCACTGTGGAGTTGGACTTTGAGGTCTTATGCTTAAGAGATTCAGGGTAGAAGACAGAGCTCTCTCTTGGCTGTCTTTGGATCAAGATGTAGAACTCTCGGCTCTTCCAGCACTATGTCTGCCTGCATGCTACCACACTTCCTGCCGTGATGATAATGGACCAAACCTCTGGAACCATAGCCAGTCCCAATTAAATGCTTGCCTTTGTAAGAGTTGCCCTGGTCATGGTGTCTCTTCACAGCAATGAAAACCCAACTAAGAGAGCGGTTGATGAAAATATATGAGAGGTCTTGAAGGAGATGGTTATGATGGAGGTAGAAAAATAAGCACGGTGTAATGGTCGGAGCCATTTAGAAGAACAGAGGTGGTAGAAGGAATGCATATTTGATATGGGTTTTTGTGTTTCTCTGGCTGTGGAGTTCAAAATGGCTGTCTGCATGTCAGAGAGGCTGAAAACTCAATGGCTGCTCAGTCCATGATTCTGGGTGACTCAGGGGTTCCAACCTGGTGCTGAAAGCCTAGAGGATTTCCTGGAAAGCCACAGGTCCTCAGCCCAAATGAAAGACTGGCGAAGCTGGATTCTGAAGCAAAGGGTGGCGGTGGCGGACTGGCATGTTTTCTACATAATGAATCACTTCCGGCCATGTTTTCATGTCTGGAGTGTTACATCTTGATAAAGTAAGCACGAGAGCACTTATATCTAAGTTTATGCAAATATAAATGTGTGTGTCTAAAATCATGCAAGGAATAAAAAAAGGTTGTCTTAGTCAGCTTTAACTGTAGTGTGACACAGTGTTAAGTCATCTGAGAGGAAAACTGCACTTGAGGAATTCGTCTAGATCAGACTGGCTTGTGAGTATGGTTGTGTGAGGTTGTCAAGATTATTAATTGATGATGGAGGGATGGCCCACTCTAGGAGGTGCCATCCGTAGGCAGGTGGTCCTGGGTTGTAGAAAAACACTCGCTAAGGATGAGCCTGTGAGCGAGGTAGCCAGCCAGCCAAGAAACTCCTTCATGGTGGCTGTCTCCAGCTTCCTACTTAGGTTTTTGCCCAAAATTCTCTCAATAATGAACAATGACCTTGAAGTATAAGCCAAATAAACCCTTTCCTCCCCCCAAGCTGTTCTGGTCAGAGTGGTTTATCTCAGCACCAGAAAGGAAACCAAAACAGAAGGACGTGTAAGTACACTTACTTCTGCCTCACACTCATTTCTGCTCAGGACCTGTTTTTTCTGAAGGTACATCCTATCTTTTCTTTTTGATTCTGGATAGGAAGGCTATGCTTGTCCTCTCATCAAGTAGATAGCAGTAAGAATAGCTGCTGGTTAAGGACTACTTTGTACTGGCTGGCGTCTTTTTCACCTTTTCGGTTTAAGTGGATCCTATCAAGAAAAATGGCCACAGGACTTCGACCTAGATCAGGCTGACAGGAAAGTCCATTTACATGAGGACTTCTACAAAACAAAACAGCAACAACAACAACAACAAAACAAAGCAAAACAAAACAAGTCAAAGAAAAGATGGGATTCATAAAAAGGAAGAACCATTTAAACTATTTAACAAAAATATTTAAAAATACATTTTAAACTCCAGTAATATTTTTAGCTAAAGATATTGTCCACCCTCAATGTGATGAGAAAATATTAATTTCCAGAGTGCTTACTGTTTTCAGTAACTCGAAGATTATTGCTAATAGAGTCATTATTTAACTCTCATCTCTCCTTTGGTCAAGAAGATACTATTACTATTTTAAAACTTTAGGGAAACTTTTAAGGATATAGTGGTGGATGCTTCTAATCCCAGTACTTGAGAAGCAGAAACAGGAGAATCTCTGAGTTCGAGGCCAGCCTGGCCTAAGTAGTGAGTTCTGGGATAGCCAGGGCTATGTACACAGTCACAAGAAAAAAAAAAAAAAGTAAAACCAAAACCAAACTCTAATAAAATATAGACAACAGTTTTCTTATTGTTTTGAATAATGTCTGTGTGTGTGTGTGTGTGTATGTGTGTGAAGGTTATGACAATTTCATAGGATCAAATTCAAGATGTCAGTCTTGGCAGCATGTACACCACCACACCTCCCCCAGCTGCTACCATTTTGCCTCACATACAAGAAACTGAATCCTGAGAACACTTCATCTTTAAGAGCAAACCATCCAGCACTCTGGGTTTCATGCTGTGCGATCCTCCCTGCCACACCTACTGGCTTGGCTTGACCTGTATCGTTTCCTGGATCAGCTATTTCAATCCATCTTTTTGCTGAAGAGTTTTTTGCTCCTCATTGTCCACAAACTCGGATGTGCCAAGATAAGGCTTTATTCTCATACAACTGAACTTACTTCCTCTTCTGAGTTATGAATTTTTCCTAAAGAGAGAAATTTGACTTTACTTTAAGGTTTTTCCTTGTCCATGTCTTTCTTCTGGGGACATATTGAAAGCAAGCAACTGTTAGGGTAGATTGAGTCCAGTTTGAGATGTATTTTTGCCCCATTTGCATTCTCTGACTTCTTCCCTCTGTTATTTGGTTTAAATAGAGGAGTATTATCATGGTAAAATCAGTTTGGATTGGGGTGGCAAAACTATACAAAGAGGTCATGATAAGCTCAAAATATTCTGAAAAAAAATTCCTATTCCATTTATATTTATGGTGAACGATTTAATGGCCTTCATGAAAGACCATTACTAGTGCTCTTCACACAAGGAAAATGCTAGGCATCTTGTTTAAATTTGGCCTGAAGTTCACCCAAATGTTTTAAGCAAAGACATTTTAAGGAAGACCTATTTAATTCATCTGGTAAGAGAAACAGAATTGGATCAGAAATTTGTATTTTAAGAAATTTAGTGAGACGTTGAACTGGTTTGGGAAGGGTTTTTCCTTTGTCCTACGAGGATTAAAAAGTGCCTTATCATCTAATTTCAAGTCATTTATCAGTAACACTTTGGTATTACGTCTGCAGCCAAATTTTGGGAAGAATCATTAATTTGTAGTTGGAGGACACACGAAACAAAGACATAAAGGTCAAAATGTCACTCTACTGATAATTCTTCTTGTTTTAAGAACACAAGTTAGCATTTCTAGGGCATCCAACTTTTCCGTATGATGTATTACTCATGAAATGGTTTCTAAAAAGCAATTCCTCTGTACGTTACTAATTGCAATTTTCACAGGAGAAGCTAGAGTAGAATATACCGCAAACTTCCTGTAATTGCTCTATGGCAGATAGAACAGCAAGAAATCACATTTCTCTTAAATTATCAGTGCTTGGTAATTTCTATAAATGTCATGGCTCCAATATTACGCATGCAACTTTTGCTCTTCTGCAATAATATCTTTATTTCTCCAGAAATGGAGTTGAGTAAGATGAGACAACGATAAACATGTTTAAATTAGCTGTCATAATTTAATCTTTTCATACCATACTGCTCGATGGCATTAGAACAGGCTGCATGGAGGATACAGGGGGACAGCATGGTAGGTATTCTGCTTGGAAATGACACAGTAGGACAAGGGGCCTTGTCATTAAATCCAGGTTAAGAGAGTGAGGTGACTGTAGATAAGCCTTTGTAGTCTCTTTCATAGTCCATGAGACAGGGAGATAGAACGGAACACAAACCATCATAGTTCTTGCGGATTAAAAATGGTGTTGGGGACATCAAAGGGACCCTGATGTGTCATTTTTGGAAGAAATGTCTTGAGCTTCATTTCAGACTAGAAGCTGGGACCAGGGATACAGCTAGGTTGGTAGAACACTTATGGATCATGAATGCCTACAGTGCTGAATAAGACCATTGAGGTCTTTTCTACCCAGCAGCTTGCATAGCGCCTTCCAACACTATGCAAGTTACAGCAGGGAAAGAGAATTTTGGTCAGTTTCTGATTGACTTTCGATATCCTGCAACCAAAGTGTATGGTGTGTTCAGCAGTAAGGTGTTGTGGTAATTATTTAAAACTAGCCTCTGGTTCGTGCGACTATCTAAGCTGCAGCGGCTCTGCCTAGCTCAGCCACCATGTTTATCGGCCTGAGGCCACGTGGGCACGCTGCAGCTAGAACCGGCCCACCAGAAACACCAGTCCTGCCACCCACTAGATGCCAGTATGAGAGATGGCTCTGCCAATCTTCCACGCTGTCTCCACAAGGCAGGGCATTGCCCAGACCATTCTGCCATCTATGCGGGCCCAGTAAGAGAATGAGACTCTAATTCTTATAGATTAATCAAAGACTTTATATGTTTGATAATGATTAATAACAAGATGCCCATACAAAGAGAGTTGTATCCCAATTAGCTAACCTAATTATAAGTTTATAAGTTGTTCCCGACGAGTGCTCTCCATACCTGTGTGGTTCTCCATCCTCCTACATCTCTCCCCTCTCTCGCTCCTCCTCTTCCCTTTTTCTCTTCCTCTCCCAACTCCTCCTCTTCCTCTCCTTACTCCTCCCACCTTAGCTCCTCCTACAGTAGGGTCTTATCATTTAGTTAATGGAGACCAACCAAGAGCAATGGAAACAGCTATGTTGTTTTGGGACCTCCTTGAACAATAACTCAAAGGGAGGGATCCTATGTTTGGCAATAAAATAGAGCACTGGACCCCACCCCCCCAGGAGTTGGATTTCCAGGTGGTTGTGAGCCATCTAGATGGGTGCTGGGACCCACAGTTGGGTCTTCTGTAAGAACAAGTGCTGTATTCACTCATAACTGCTGAGCCTTCTTTCCAGGTCCAATATTTTATATTTTAAAATTTGTATATAAACTAGTAGATATTCATAAGACTTGTTAAATTCTATCTATCTATCTATCTATCTATCTATCTATCTATCTATCTATCTATCT
>NW_021604578.1:391431-396839 GCF_004785775.1 Grammomys surdaster
TCTATCTATCTATCTATCTATCTATCTATCTATCTATCTATCTATCTTTTCTCTCTTTCTCTTTCCCCCCTCTCTCTTTTGCATGCATATGTGACTGTATGTGTGCTAGTGTACATGTGTGGAGGACAGAGGACAAACCATGAAAGTTGGTTATTTCCTTTCACCACAGCTCTCAGGGATCACTCTTCAGTTGTCAGGCCTGTTGGCAAGTGCCGTTTCCTGCTGAGGTGTCTTGTAGGCCCTCATCTGTTGATTTTGACATTGACTAACCTCCTGTTTTAAAACATTTTCATAAAAAATTTTCAGGCAAAAAACATTTAAAAAAAACAAAACAAAACAATCCCAGTGTTTCTCTAAATCTGTTCTTTACCCAGCCTTTGTGAGAGCAAGAGTAAAGGAAGAACATCATGTTCTTTGCCTTACAGACTGCTCAATTTACCAAGAAAACACTCAGGCAATTGAAACCAGGCACCAGCAATTCAGTTATACCAGCTTGTGTGTCTTCTGGGGTCCTGTTTGCCTGCTAGCTTTGACCTCAGAAGATCAGCATATTAGGCAATAAGCAGCCTCATTTCTGATTGCCAGTGGCTCTAGTTATGTAGTTTGGGGTCAGTTTAGTCAGAATTTCCTTCCTCATTCAATTTTAGCTCAGTTCCAATAGAATCGTATGAGATTTGGAGTATGAGGTGAAGTAGTTACCATTTTGGCCTGAAGGTTTGTTCAAGTCCTGGGGTGCCTACAGCTCTTTATGCAGTATGCCTCATCTCAGGGCTGATGGATTGCCTGGAGTAGCATCTGTTTGTGGAAGGACAGCAGGCCTGATCTGTCCTTGCTTCTCTTGAGTCATGTCCAGTCAACAGTCTTGCCCCATGGTGGTCACTTCAGTGCCACCATCAGAAACAGCTGAGAACTTTTCCTAGACACTTACACCAATGCTCAAAATTGTGTAAAGTCGCATTTGTAGTAAACACCTTCATTCCCATTACTTAAAGTTCTTGGATTGATCCTTATTTTGATACAGTTCCCTTTCAACAGATTAAGAGCATTAAATTTAGCTAATTTATGGTTATTGATGATATGGCATAAGCCATTGAATTTATAAACAATCAAAACATCTTATTTAATAATTTCAACCACTTCTAACAAAGTAGTCGGAGGCCAGGCAGAGGTGGCGCACACCTTTAATCCTAGCACTTGAGAGGCAGAGGCAGGTGGATTTCTGAGTTCAAGCCCAGCCTGGTCTACAGAGTGAGCTCCAGGACAGCCAGGGCTACACAGAGAAACCCTGTCTTGCCCCCCCCCCCAAAAAAAAAGTAGTCGGATCTTTTTCAAAAGGGTAATTCAGCACCATGGAAACTTCAATACCTATAGCACCTATTCTTTCTCTGGCAGAGCACATGATCACATATTTATAGACATGAGGAAAGGAGACTAAATGTTTTTAATGGCATTTTGGTGACAGTACATTATGTATCTTAACACTTATTTTCACAAGTGTCAATTCATTTTTTCTTCTGGGCTTGAATATATGCCTCATATTGGACTATGAGTCATTGGCAAGTGACATATAAAAGGGTTCTTGAGTAGTATTTGTGTATTGAGACAAGTCCATTCTTGGGAACAAATTGTGTTATGTTATGCTATATTATGTCAGGTCATGTTATGTTGTGCTGTATTGTGTTAATGTTGTGCTTGATTGAGTCACCAGAAGCAACATAGTATCTTGGAGTTTAGTCTGTGTTCGGCATATATGCTGAAGGCAGCTGCATAAGCCCCATGGCACATGGAACAGTAGTATCATGAAAAGAATCTGGAATTCCCGAAAAACAATAAATTATGCTATGAATAATGTATTATATAAGAGTAGAAGACGAGTGATGGCAAAATCTTAACAATAAGCTTAGTTTTTCAAAACAAAACGAAACACTCCTACAAAATTGTCTTCTACCTTTGTGTGACAATTCTCCTGTCTTGCTCCTTAATTTTTTCACATTTCTTCCTTTTGTCTCCATTTTCATCTTCCCATGGAAGAACTGATGGTTGATCTTGTAGGCAGGATGGGTTGAAAGATACTGTCAAGCCTCACTTACCACAGAATGTTTTTTATTGTCTGTACTACCACTTGAAAATGTCCACATTATACAAACACAACTTTTCCCTATCTGCCTAAGAATATCTAGCTTAAGGAGTAAGCATGCACATAGCCTTGGATACAGAACACTATTCTTTGTCAGCTATTATTGGGCCACAATTAGTTGGTCACCTAATTTTCCCAGGAAACAGCTAAGAGTAGCTGCCTATCCAGCACCCATTGATAAGAAGCATTGTCTGTGTACTGACTTTTCCCTACCAGGGTCTGGTTTTTCATACAGGTATTTTTAGATTTTCTTTCTATTTTAATAACTGTAAGGAAAAAAGGGAGGGAAGGAGAGATAGAGATAGATAGATAGATAGATAGATAGATAGATAGATAGATAGATAGAGGTTGGGCAGGATTGGTGCATTGCTTGCTTAGGTTGATGTTGAACTCCTGTACTCAAACAATCCTTCTTCAGCTTCCCAAGTAGCTAGAACTACATGTGCTCTACACTGTGCCTGTTTTTTTTCTTTTTTGACCTGGTGACTCTGTTAACATTTCCTTATAGAAATGGTCCCTGACCTTCATGATGTCTGTGTCAATTTTTCCATTATAGATGCTCATAATACCAAATATCCCATATTCAGAACCGTTACTGCTCCTGGTCATCCAGTGTTTATCTATGAAGTATTATATGTGTTTATCTATGAAGAATTAAAAGCTCCAAGGGGACAGAGCTCTTGCATGCTTTGCTCACTGTGCTGTGTAAGTCCCACCTATCTGTAGAGAATACATTCCAAGACCCCAGTGGATATCTGAAACCGTAATACCAGAGTATGCACACAGAGACACAAACATACATACATTTTTTCTTATCATATATACATCCATATATATATATATATATATATATATATATATATATATATATATCCTACATATGATAAATTAAATTTATAAATTAGGCCCAGCTAGATATTAACAAGAACCAATAATAAAACAAAATAATTAACAATATGCTAGAGCAAAACTTATGTGTCCATGGTCTCTTTCTCACTTGAAAGAGTCAAGATAAACCCGATTTGGTGGTGTATACCTGTTCCTGCAACCCTTGGGTAGCAGGGGCAAGAATATAGGAAGCTTATGGCCACCCTGGGCTTCTTAGCCAGTTTGAGACAAACAAAAGCTATAGGACAAGACACTGTCCAGTGTGAACCAAAGTAACCCCCATGCAATAAGCACAAAAGAAGTGGAAGGATCAGGAAGAATATTAATAACTTTGTACTGTGCCTAATTGTGTGTAACTGAAACCATTGGAAATGACGTGCTAAGGGGACTTGCTGCATTGAGGTCCAGTACATTGACCATGGGATGCTTTCAGAGTTACTTAAAGGAGTTCATGAAGACTTGAACAAAAATTGTGAGCAACTAAATCCTCCCTTTTGCCTTCCTATTTTAGAAGTAATTTTATGTTAATAAGTTTTGTTCTTTCCCAATTTCATACATGTTCCCATGTATTTTAGAAATTCTTACACTGGGCTTGATGCTTTATTAGGGGTAAGAAAGCTTGGTATTCTCAGTCTATGATGTTTTCAGAAGACATATTAAAGCTAAAAGTACCGAAATAAAGACTTGCTGGAATAATGAGGGCTCTCCTACAATGCCTCATCCACTTAACTTCTAGCCTATGAACAAGCCTTCCCAGAAACAGAAGTAAGTACATGTACTGGCATGCATTGTAAAAACACCACTGGGATACCATAAATATTACTCCCGTTTTTCCATGCAATAATAGTTAAAAAGCTTTCCTTTCTTTTACAATTGAATAATTTGAGCTTTGTTACGGAAGGACTAAAGTGCTTCCATACACTCGGCCGTTCTCAAATTAATCTTCATTAAAGTCAGTAGTAATTCGCTTAAGTGTAAAATTATTTATAGTGGGTTTACTAATATGAGCCGAGAAAAGGAAGCAATAGAGCTTTAGGTTTTAACATTGCCATTCTGACTTTCAATGGGTTGAGTAAGGACGACAATCAGGGCTTGACCAACATGAAAATCATGAGTGACATTTCTATAACTCCCTGAGCAGTGTGAATCAAAAGCCTCTGGTTTTATTTGCATAGTGGTGGCTTCTGTTTGTTCTTCAGTTCAGAATCTCTTGGGAGTGACTGCCCTACAGAAGCCTTCCCTAACCTGTGATATTAATGGCAGGTAAGAATAAAAGAAATGGTTCCTGTGGGCCACATAAAATTTGAAAATATTAAGGTACTACGCTTTTCTTTTTAAAGTCTCTTGATTGATAATTGTACTGTGACTCAAGAAGGAATGGTACATTGAACTGAATTTTCTATTGCCATCTGATCATGGAAATTTAAAATGTAATAAAGTGGTTTTTGTTTGAACTATTTTGGTTTGGTTAAATGAGTTCGTTGGCATTCATGTGGTTTTGAAGTAACATTGAGCGGCTTCCTCTTACTCGTATAGAGAGGTATATGTGTGATTCTATCCCTGGTGATGTATTTCTCTGTTTCTTCCCATCACCAGTGACCTATGCCCTTCCTCTAGGAATCACTTTCCTTGTTCCTGTTCGGGCACAGATGCTCACAACAGCTAACACTTATGAAGTATTCACTAAGCTCTGATTATAGTTGGTGCCTAAGGTTTAGAAGAGTTTCTGTGTTACAGTTCATTAGCCACACCAGAACAATCTTTGTGTAGGTGTCCCATGTTCAGATAGGGGTCCAAGTAATTAAGCAGATGATGGAGTCAGGATTTGAACCTGGGCCATCTGGCTGCATTTGAAGCCATGGCACTACAGTGCATTGTATTAAGAAAAGCCTTGCTAAGGTGGAAACTGCTTATAGTTTGTGAGGTCTTCGGGATACTAAGGAAACAAAGGACAGTTCAAAACACCCCTATGACTTTTGCTTAATTTTGTGAATGCACTTGGCTGAACAAATTTCCCCCCAAAGATTTCTTTTTATAACTTGTAGAAATACAGAATAATCTTCTGTTTGCTGTCAGCTACTTATTCTGAAGTATAGGCAGTTCTTGGGTTCTTGAATCTTTTTCTCTTCCCCCACCTCCCTCTTCTTTTTCTTCTCCATCTTCCCCTTTCCCTTCATGTGAACTTTTCACCTTATTATATAAGTAAGTATACACAATATGGCAGCAAGTTACAAATACTTCTAAATTTCTGAACCACTTTGTTATTCTTGCACTAACTGCTCAGCTTACTAGAAAATTAAAAAGCCTATAGCATCACTTGGCTTGGGCGCTCTCTCTCTCTCTCTCTCTCTCTCTCTCTCTCTCTCTCTCTCTCTCTCTCTCT
>NW_021604578.1:396849-474405 GCF_004785775.1 Grammomys surdaster
TCTCTCTCTCTCTCTCTCTCTCTCTCTCTCTCTCTCTCTCTCTCTCTGTCTGTCTGTCTCTGTCTCTCTCCTCTTCACTCCTGTGCCTAGTTCTTTCTCTTCTATTCTCTAGATTCTCCACCATTCTTTGATTTTATCTGTTTCACAGTGTTCCATGTTTGTTACATAGGATGTTTCTTTAAAGCAGAACTGATAAAAAGTTTTTGCAAAAACATTGTCCGTCTGATAGGCTTTTACATAAAATATGGAAGCTAGATGATAACCTAGAGGTGGCAAACATCTAGTGCTTGAGTTTAGTTGTATTTTTTTCCTCTGAATGACAGTGTTTGGTGTTTAAATCAGGAGAACTTAATACTAATCTAATTCTAGCTTATATTCTACATTCAAAATTCTTTTATTTTTTAAAAAATTTATTTTTAATTTGTGTGTGTGTGTCTCCGTGGAAGCCGGAAGAGGACATCAGATCCCTTGTAACTGGAGTTACAGGTGGCTGTGCATTACCCGTCCTGAATAGTGGGAGCAAAATGAGGGTCAACAAGGGCCGTAACTGCCGAGCCAAAGCTCCAAAGGGGTGATTTATGTTTTGCCCATGTTCTCTTAAGATGCAGAACACTTTTGCTGTTGGCTTTCACCTTAATTATTTAAGGGCAATTACTCTTGAAAATCTTCCACGACCCCCTTATTTCTAAATATAAATGTAAGAATGCTTTCTTCTTGGACATTCCTATAAGAGTTACCCGTGACCAGACACTCTGGAAAACATCTCCTCAGTAGGAATTACTTCTTTCTTAATATGGTCTGTAGGCACATTAATCTTTTGATACTTGTATTTCCTCATATTGAACTTAACTAAAACCCTAAACTGCTTTACACAGATGTTTCTGACAGTCCATTTTCTTCCATTTATGCTTCTGTAAGTTTCAAAGTCTGTGAAGGCCAATTTTCTATTTTTTGAGACCAGGTTCCTGAGTTTGGCGTTGACCATTCCGAGTTGACCATTCCGTTTGGTTTTGTTTCTGCTGCAGCTGTGACATCCACCATCTCATTGCATTCACTGAGGTCAAAAGGACACTCTCATTATGTACAGACTGTATGCTGAAGCCATTTTCTAACATGGCATCCATCTGTTGAGACAATCAGGTGGAAACAGTAATAAATGCAGTGTATGGAACTCTCATTTATTCACATTTTTTTAGGTAGATTCCTCTAAAAAGAGATGATACTTTCAAAAATGAGTATATATTAACAATAAATACCAATGGGTTTCATTGTGGCATTTTTATACCTGTATACATGTATGCATTTGATCATAGTCATGACACGTAAATGGCCTCATGTCTCTCCACCTCCCACTGATCCTTCTACTCCCAACTAGTCCCCAGGTAGATTTTTTAGGACATTTGTCAACTGTCTTCCAGAATGTACGGATATAGAAAGCTAACGTATACAATACACATACCAAACCGAAATGGCTGTAATTTGGTAGTGCTTGTTTCTTGTGGACTAGATTGGATCCACATCAAACGTTGTTCTTCTCCCCTTTTTATCTTTCACGATTTGAACTTTTAACGGTATGCTCAGAAGTGGAACTAAGGATGATCAGCATTATTTGTGGTATCTGTTCTTTGATATTTTTTGGATGAGGAGTGTGTCTTCCCACTTCTAAAGTTTGATCAGTTCTCTTGTTCTTTCTTTCGGATGTCTCAGTGACGGCGGGTAACAGACTCAGTGTTTTGAATATACTTTCGAGGTGAGCAGGTCTTTTACAAAACCCTCTGTTTTGTTTTGCAGCTAAAGTCTTCTATTTTAGAGTAGTTTTTAAAATGATATTTTAAGTAAACAAAGGAATGTGAGGCTTGGAAACACTTGTCTACTTTCTTCTTGTTTTTATGGTGTTGATCCAAAGATATATATCTCCTATACTTTCCTTTTTTTCTCTAAATATAAATTAAAGTACTAAGTTTATTGCTTGTATTTTTCCATAATGTTGAACTCATTTGATGTTTTTTTTTTACACAAGTTATATGGTTCAATGTCAGTTTTAAAATATTATGTCACTTTAAAGTTTAAGGTCTTAGAAATGCTGAAGATAGTCTCCTTTGCATAAAATGCATTTGTAAGCAACAGTTAAAGTTTCCAGGCGGTTTTATAAATTATAGGAAATTCTAAAATATTCTTCAACTTAGTTTTAATACAGATTTATTTTTTAGCTTTTCATCTTTTATAGTTGTTTAATTTCTGTAAACAACAATTCCTATATAGATGTTTTGGTTGATGTCTTAATACTATGTAAGTATAGATGCAATTAATATTATGTAAGAATAGATATGGCATGGTTTTACTTAGGGAGAAAATACAAATGATGCCTCTCTCTTATTTTGATCTTTGTGGTTCTGGTGGTGGGACACAGAGCCTTGACATGCTGGGAAAGTGTGTTGCTTCTGAGTCATATACCCTTAGCTCCACCCCTTCAGTTAGTTATCCCTTGTTAGCTGTATTTGTCAGCTAATAGGGACAGTGACTCATGGGTATTCCAATCAGTCTTGTATCCCTGAGCACTCAGTGTGTAGTTGGCACAAATCAATATATTTTACAGATACAGTAGACATCATCAGTGATTGTGGCTAGGGGAAGGTCAGGTATGAAAACTATTCTAACAAGAGATGTCTTCATTGCCTTCCATTGAAACTACAAAATAGCATTCAATTTCATTTGTGCCTTCTGGCCACTAATAATTAATTTCATTCTATACCTCACCATAATACTTAGTGTAATTTATTTCCCCAAAGTCTAAATCTACTGAAGCAAGGGATCTGAGGGAGATCTTATCCTCAGTAAATGATTAGATGAGTGTATAGGAGCTAAGAGGCAATTGGGGAGGCACGTGCATATGATCAAAACACATTATATGAAATTCTCATAGAGCCAGTAAAAAGTGCGTAGTGTGATAAATAAAGAAAACGGGGAGAAAGTAGGGAGAAGGGTGATATAAAACCAAAAGAACCTGAGCATCTGCATTCATGGAGAGTAGAGAGACTAACATGGGTGAAAACAGAAAGCAATCCCCACAACAGTGAGCATCGAAAACATGTAGTTCTTTTAGCATGCCAATGACGATAAAATGGGTATGCCTTAGGCTTGATTAACACAACAGAACAGGCAAAGGCCTTCTCTGGGAGCCACCCTGTCGTTATGCCATTTCTTCACTAGATGGTGCTTGTGGGCTAAGAGAAAAAAAATTAAACTGTTCACTCAAGAGGAAATGAGAAATTTGTGAATTAAATAAAACAAGGCAATGAAAATTAGAATCATTTAAGGGAGTCCTTTATAGTTAAGTTCAACTGCTTGGACAGAACCTCCTCTTCTTTCCTGGTACAAATGTCAAAGTCTTGGAAAAAAAAATTTACTCATTAAGACAATTGCAGTCATCAGATTCTGGATGCGGGCTATCTAAGCGTAGTGGATTAAAAGATTTCTTTACTCTTTCTCTCCTTATGATACAGCCTGAATCTTCACTGGAAGCAAACATATTTAAATTATGACTGTCAGAGAGTAATCCATTACCTAAGATATTTTATGAAGCTAGTCATTGTCCAGATTTTTAATGCTGTCTTGTGTGATGGTCAACACTCCCTTCTTACTTGTATCCAGGGGCACTGAGTCATTGGAGAAGTCTCAACCCACATTGCTGGAGTTTAAACTGCAGATCCGCTTCTGAAACTTTGTGTCAACTAACCTGTGTATGTTGGTACTTTGCCTTTGTATGGTTCAAATGAAAGTGTCACTGGTTTTTCCCTCATACAACTGCTACAATTTAATGTATGTGAGAAGCATGTTGTAAGACCTCTAAAATGGTAATAGCAACGATGTATTTATTGTTCCACTTACTAAGGGACACTGGCACACCTCAAGTTATAAATCAATAGTAGCACACTGCAATTTAACTTCGTGTTTCTTTATTTCCCTGTCTTTAGTGTTTGAAACTGTGATTACTGTCCCACTTATACAAAATTCGCTTGCATCTTACTAAGCGCCATTTTCATTAATGCAGTTATGGTCTAACTGTAGATTTAGGGATGACTTAACTTCTAAGCTGAAAGGGATGGGTTTATTTTTAGGTTGTAGTTACTGAAATGAGCTACTGCTGACGGACAGGAAGCTCAGCTAGGGGCTGGTTAATGCTGACAGATTGCTGTCGATGGCTGGCCAGTAGCTGAACAGAAAAGAGAAGTGTCTAAGGGGTCTATTCTTTAAAAGAAAGTATCAAGGAGGCTGAGGTAGGAGGATTGCTGCTAGTTTGAAGCTAGCCTGGGCTGCAAAGTGAGAACCTCACAGTGATAGTAAAAAGTGTATGAGAAAAAAATGAGCATTTTTAATAGATACGTCAAAATAAAGAATTCTTAAGTGCATACATAAGAATCATGAGTAATTCATGAGCTAGATAGAGTGGGCTTCTGTACTCTACCTTACTATTACGTATAATAGGATTGACAGGACTTATGCTCTGTTGCTTTCAAAGAGAGGAGGTATCTTAGGGTTTCCATTGCTCTGAAGACACCATGACCAAGGCAACTCTTATAAAAGACATTTAATTGGGGGTGGCTTGCACTTTCAGAGGTTCAGTCCATTATCATCATGGCAGGAAGCATAGCAGCATGCTGGCAGACATGGTGCCTGAGGAGCCGAGAGTTCTACATCTTCATCGAAAGGAAGCCAGGAAATAGACTGTTTCCAGGCTGCTAGGAGGAGACTCTCAAGGTCCACCTATAAAGTGACACACTTTCTCCAAGAAGGCCACACCCCCAATAGTGCCACTCCCTAGGCCAATCGTATTCAAACCACCCCAGGGGATGATGTATGAAAGAAAAATAAATCAATCCTTTTTGTGAGCACTGATGGTAATCATCTGCTGGTATTTACCCTTTGGGGTAAGATGGGGATTTGGTGGTGAGAATTGCACCTGAACCATCTCCATAAATTCTTACCACAACTTTACAAAGTGACATTTTCCACCCCATTGAAGATTTAAGGAAACTGAGATTTAGAGAAGTTCCAAAACATTTCCTAAGACTAAAGAGCCCATGTATGATGAAACCAGTATTGAAGTGTAATTCTGTCTCACTCCAGTACTTGTCCATTTCCTTGAGACATCAGTTCAATCAAGAAAATTGAATGAATTCTAGAAACACAGGCAGCATCATCCTACATGACACATTTCCTAACTGGCTTGCCTTATTGAGATGTTAACTCCTCAATGCAAGTTGCTATCCTTCTTTGGTATTCTGCATGCCTGGGTAGTTACAGCATAAAACTGCCCTTCATAATTTGAAGATGGTACTACCACATAGGATGTGTGGCTGGGAAAGACCAACATCTGTCAAGTGGCTCTTTCCACATTGTGTATACATGCAGATTGCTCTCTGGTCTGTGGTGCAAGCTTCTGTTGGCAGAGCCTTCCTTCTGTGTTCTGTGCTGGATTGAAACTTCCTTTGATAAATACTATGCCACCACTGATCCTATAGACACACTGGGGTGCCCTTGGTACTTCTCCCCAGAAATTCTTGGCTTTGTCAAACCGGTCTTCTAGATTACAGGCTCTTGAGAGGTCTTTCCTCCACTGCATCAAACTTTCTATGTGAGAACTTTTAGAGTTTCCTCCTCCTCTTTTTTCTTCCTCCCTCCCTCCCTCCCTCCCTCCCTCCCTCCCTCTCTCCTTCTCTCCTTCTCTATCTCCCTGCCTCCGTCCTTCCCTTCCTTATCTTTTCTCCTTTTCCCACACTCTCCCTTTTTTCCTTTTCCTCCCTCTATATCTCCATTCTCCCCCCACCCAATAGGGAGACAAGACCTTCTCCGTATGTAGCCCAGATTGTTTTTTAACTCTTGATATCCTAGCTTCGTTATTGCTGTGATGACAGGCACACTACATTTTTTTAACACACACTTGTTAATTAGATATAAGATACATGAGCTACCAGTCTTCACACACAGCTATTATGTTTTTCCATTTCTTATTGTCATATCTAAGATAAAATCATGAAATATGACACAGTGGCCATGCACTGCAGCTATAAGAAAGTTTGGCGACTCCCTCCCTCCTATCTTTATAAAACTTCAATTTGGTCTTATGTTCAACTTTCCTTCTGGAATCTCCTTGTTTATAATTATTTTCTAGTCACCTTGCAATAAATCTGCATGTAGAAGGACCGGAAGTGGCTGTAACTGAGGGTACAATCCAATGGTGGTATCTCAGCAGGGACAGAACACAGCTACAGGAAACTCATGGCTCCTGTGTGTATAGCATCAGCTACAGGAAGATCATGGCTTCTGTGTGTATGCATTCTTCTTCGTTTTCCATTTCTCTCACTTTCTTCTTCTTTCCTCCCCATTCCCATCTTCTTTCTGGAGAACATCTTTTAGCTTCATGCTTATAATGATTTCTGAAGTTAGATCAAAATCCCTACTTCCTATTTTGGAGGTAGTGAAATGGAGGCTTACAATATTAAGTATTCGCTCAGAGCCACATGAAGAATGATTTCTGAATCAGACATAAGAATGAAAATGTAACCCTAGAGCTGGATGTCTTCCTGTAAGTCATGCTTACCGTTACTACAAACCTTTTCTGTTCTTTGTTCTGAATCTGTCTCTTCTGATCATCTCCTCTTTAACGTATCTGATTAGACTTCTTTAATTACTTTCAGTCCCTAAATTGCATTTGTTTGACTGATTCTCTACCTTTTTACATGCTATTACTTCTGTCTAGATTACCTTTGCTCTCTTTCTCCATATAAGGGAAGCGATTTAATGAATCCTTACTGTCTGAGCAACAGCATTTGGTCTTTTATGATCTAGACATGACTAGCTGCTCCCATTTAAACAAATTATCAGGCCATTTTGTAATGAACAGATTGCACAGTTCAGATTTCCTGGAGGAAAAACTGTGTTGGGATCCCCGGTATCCTAGTTTGTGCTGACCTTTGCACTTGGTTCCCGTCTCTGCTTTGTCCTCTTCTGTGAATGGATAGACTGAACTGTCTAGATAATAAGGGCAATACAGACATCTTTTTACTTCAGTTGTGCTAGTTTGTGATACTTGTACCTGGCCAAACTCTTTTGACGGATTTTCTCCCTGTTTGACTTCTTGGATTTATGATCTGTTTTACACACACACACACACACACACACACACACACACACACACACACACTTTACTTACCTTGCACAGACCATTCATCCATTGCCTAGACATCTTTCTTGGCATGTCTGAGGTTTTACACTTAGTTCTGAATTTCTCTCCCACACTGGCCCTCCCGTTTCTGTACTTGAGCTATGATTCATATCTTGGGCCATCTTTTTCTATGGATGTTCTCTTGACTATTCTCCTTCTTACAAAATCTTTGACTTCTAGTGTTCTGTTTAAGAGACATAATCCAGAGGAGAAATTGGGACTATAGTCCATGAAAATATAAATGGAACCCAAGAGACTAGAGAACACTTAAGGAGAATGTGGATAGAGAGCAGAAGAGGCCCTGTGCTCTTAGTCTAAAAGTTGTGGAATATAAAGAAGAGCAAGAGAGATGGAATTAGAGCATCTTCAAGTATAGAAAGAGAACCAGGAAAGAATACCAACTCGTAAGAAAAGGAAAGAAAATAACTGGCTCCCACCCCGCTGTTGATGCAGAGGAGAGGGAAGTTGGCAATCCAGAAAAGAGTGGGAAAAACTATAGAGGTGATGGTCTTGATTACACATCAGTAGGTGGCAACCACGTGGAGATGCTGACTCTGAATAGGACATGATTAAAGTCACCATATGTAGTAGGAAGAAAGGCAGAATATATGGCATGGTAGAAGGGCTATGGGGAACATGTAGAAATGACTGTTGTGAAAGGTTCTGTTCTCAGTGAGAGGGAGGGGGCACAGGAAGTGTTTTTGAAGTGAGAAGTGCTCATCGGTTAGTGAATAGAGCAGCTAGAGTGAGACTTGCTGTATGGCCATCGAGAGCCTTTTTTAATAGATCACTGAAGATAACAGTGAAGTGAGATTTGCTGCATGGTGCTGTACCTTTTTCTTCTTCTAGCCAAATTGAATTGCTCAGGCTTGTTCAGAGTATGTGGAGAGTTGTGTTTGAGTTTCATGAGGAATCCAAGAGAGGAGAACAAGATTGAAGATATAAACAAGGGAGTGAGCTTACTGAGGATACTGGAGAAAGAGGATACTGGAGAGAGGACGGGAGGGAGGTGAAAGAGAGGATCAAAGTGGTGTGTAATTGATCAGAATTTGTTAAAAAACTTGTTGAGGGGTTATTGGGTAGATGAATTAGAATTATATGAGACATTTTAAGAGAAGGAATTGCTTGAAGATTAAGATAATGGAAAAGCTATAGTGGCTGGTATACTCTTTTTGGCTTGGAGAACTTTTGAACTATTATTATTTTTTTTCTTGTTGTTATCGCTTATCTGTCTTTTTGAGTTTTGTCTTCCCTGTCCTTTCCTAATTTGGTTTTCTTTCTTTTCTCTACATTTTATTCTCCTACAGATTATACTTAGACAAACAAACAATCCTCCAAACAAACAAACAAACAAACAAACACTCAAGGGATTTTCTCTAAGCCATCTTTAGACTCCCAGTATTCAACCATATATTAGATGCTTTGATACTTTTTGGTTGAAGAAAAGGATGAGTTAGACACTAATTTAATTGATGATAACCAAAATCTGGCGCTTGAGGATCAGGGAGCTGAGCGCTCACATGTAGCAGAGATGACAAGCAGGAGAGGGATGAGATTATAAACATTCAAACCCTGCTCCCAGTGACATACTTTCTCTAGGAAGGTCACAGTTCTTAAACCTCCCCAAACAGTGCCTCCAACTGGGGATCAAGTATTCAACTGTCTGAGTTTATAGGAGACAACTCAAATCACTATAGTTAGCATACAAAACAACTGGTGGCACAATGAAGCTTCAGGCATGTCAGGATTCTTTCATCTTTTCTCATCATTCACTTCTCTTCTTGTGTCCCTCTCTACTTTCAGTGCATTTTCTTTCTTTTCCTAGTTAGTTCTTCTGCTATCCATGTATCCCATTAACCCTCTCTATTTCCCATTTCCTTTGCGATCTTTCCCTCTCCTTTCATAATCCCTTTTCTAGTTTTGTGCCTTTTAAACACAGACACAGACACACAGACACACAGACACACACAGACACACACAGACACACACAGACACACACAGACACACACAGACACACACAGACACACACACACACACACACACACACACACATGCACCTCTATCTAATTTTGAAACTAAGGTTCTACGGTGAGAACGTGAGATATTTATTTTTCTGAGTCTGGCTTATTTCACTTAACATAACGATTTCCAGTTGCATCCATTTCCCAACAGATGTTATGATTTAATTTTATTGCAATTCCATAAAATACCATTGTGTATATATGCCATATATTTTATTTTTAAAACACTTAACATATTCTTTGTAAACTTTGTATGTGTGTATAAGGTATTTTGAGGGCTGTCTTCACCATCCTTTCTTGTCTCCCTCCCACCTCTGTTAACTCTCCTGCCCTTTGACGGTCTTTTCCACATCTATGGCTTTTGCTCTGGCCACTGAGTTTAACCATGGCCAGCTGTATGCTCATCGATTTGAAACTCCACTGGAACTTGGTAGACCCACCTGTTGCCACAATTTAAAGATGATGACTCCCTGTCTCCTGGAGGATGTCACTTTAGCAGTGAAATTATATCTCAAAATCTGTAAGTTTATGAAATTACTTTCAGCTAGAGCCTGGCAAAAACTTAGTGTTCGATGAATAAATATTCATTGATATATTTCTCATTTTTTACACACACACACACACACACACACACACACACACACACACTATTCAAAATGATCCAAAGACATCATTTAAGACCTATAAGAAAATTGTAGGAGAAAATATAGAAGGAATACTTAAAGCACAGCCAAGGACTTTTTGAATTGGGCCCCTCATAGATTCTTGAGTGTTGATAGGATCAGCTTTTATTCTTTTTTTTTCTTTATTATTTATTTTATGTATATGAGTACACTGTAGCTGTCTTTAGATACACTAGATCCCATTACAGATGGTTGTAAGTCACCATGTGGGTGCTGGAAATTGAACTCAGGACCTCTGGAAGAGCAATCGGTGCTCTTAACTGCTGAGCCATCTCTCCAGCCCTGATAGGACCAGTTTTGTATTTTCTTTATCCAGTCATCTTTTGATTGAGATCCAGCCTGGTTCAATTTTCCAGCTCTTGTGACAAGTACTGCTATAAACATGAATATGCAAGTGTCTCTGTAGTGTATTGATCTCAAGTCCTTTGTGTATACACTGAAGAATGGTATAGCCATATATATATATAGCTTTGTGTATACCCATGAAGAATGGGCCATATGGTAATTCCATTTTCAATGTTTTAATGAACTGCTGTAGGAATTTCCATAGTGACTTAAGCTTGCATCCCAAAGCAGTTACTAAAGGATCCTCATTCTTCACGTCTTTGCCCTCTTTTGTTGTTATTACTTATTTTCTCAATGATAACTATTTTAACTGAGGTGAGACGGAGTCTCAAAGAAATTTGCATGTCTCTGATGGCATAGATGTTAAAAATATTTCTAAACTTTTCTTATTTTATAAAAATACTTATTTTTATTCTATGTGTATGAATGTTTGCCTGCATACATACCGTGTGTGTGCTTTTTGCCTGCAAAAGCCAGAAGAGGGCTTTGAATCCTCTGGAATTGTAGTTATTGATGGTTGTGAGTCATGTTGTGGGTTCTGAGAACAGAACCGAGGCCCTCTATAAGAGTAGCAAGTGTTCTTAAAGGTTCTACAGCCTTTATTTTTATCTTTTGAGAACAATCTAATTAGTTCATTTGCCAATTTGTTGATTAAATGATTTGGATTTTTTTAGTGCTTGATTATCATTCATATCTCTATCTATCTATCTATCTATCTATCTATCTATCTATCTATCTATCTATCTATATTAGATGTTAATCACCTGTCTTTGCACAATTGACAAGACCTTTCCCCTCATTCTGTAGGCTGTCTCTTCACTCTTGCTCTGTCACTGTTCTACCTCTGTGAAGTGTGAAGAGCCACCATGAACCAGGGCTACTCTGATAAGGATTTAACTGAGGCTGGCTTACAGTTTCAGAGATTTAGTCCATTGTCCTCATAGTGAGAAGCACGGTACCTGAGAGTTCTACATCTGGATCCATAGGCAGCAGGAAGAAAGAGATACTGGACCTGGCTTGGGCTTTTGAAACCTCAAAGCCCACCTCTATGACACACTTCCTCCAGCAAGGCTATACCAAATGCAACAAGGCCACACTTACTCCAACATGGCCAAGACTCCTAATCTTTTCAAATAGTGCCACACCCTAAGCACTCAAATGTACCAGCCTTTAGGGGCCATTCTTGTTCAAACCCCACAACTCTGATGGTTGTTTCTTTTGCTGGCAAAGTGGCTTCTCAGCTTCATACAATACCATTTCTCATTTCTCGCAATTATTTACTATGCTACACAAGACCTATTTGCACGGTCCTTACCCTGCTCTATCTTGAGTATTCCCTCTATATTTTCTCCCACAATTTTCTTACAGGACTTAAATGAGGTCTTTGGGTCATTTTGAATATTTTTTTTGTGTGTGTAAAAGATGAAAAATATATCAATTAAACCAATTATTCATCAGACACTAGTTTTATGCCAGGCTCTTGCTGAAAGTAAGTTATAAACATATAGATTTTGAGATATAATTTTGACAGGTGTGGGTTTGTATTTTATTTTCTAATATGAAAATTTTATATAGCAGTTGTGATACAGATCTCTAAACATGACCAGTGATATAGAATCATGGTTAAATAGAAAAGATTCTGGGATGGGGGTATAGCTCAATGGTTGAATACTTTTCTATCAGTGCCACAAAATAAAAGAGCAAGAGGAAGAGGAAAGTTTCTATACTATGGCATACAGAATTCTTATTCTGTTCCTTGTAATCTTAGTTGTATGACTCAAGCACCAGGGATATTTGAACTTTTCCATTTTAGTTTCTATGCAATACAATGGGGCAAGTGACTGTATTTTCTTTATAATATAGTTATTTGGCCTACATAGACTTATACAGTTTATTCAGCATTATTTGTACAAGTAAGAACAATGAATCATTGATTATCATTTATATTGCTAATTCTGGCTCATATTAGCTGTCTTGAGAGTGACAATGAAAGTGTGTCTACAATACTATCTTGTTCTATAAATGATAAGTTTACAATACAATTTGTAAAAGTTAAGCTACCAGAATTATCACATATGTGGTGGTTTGAATAAGAATGGCTCCCACAGGCTCATATATTTGAATGGTTAGTCACCAGGAAGTGGATCTCTTTGATAGGATTAGAAGGATTAGGAGGCGTGGCCTTGTTGGAGGGGTGTGTGTCATTAGGGGTAGGCTTTGAGGTTTCAAGAGATCTGCCCATGGATCAGGAGATAGCATTTTCAGCTGCTGCTTTAGCGCCTGACTTTATTATGCTACTGTTCTCCCCAGCATGATGAAAATGTACTAAACCTCTGAAACTGTAAACAAGCCCCTAATTAAAAGCTTTCTTTTATAACAGTTTTTGTAGTGATGGTGTCTCTTCATAGCAATAGAACAGTGAGTAAGACAACATATCAAAAGGAATATTTTAATGCATGAGAATGGAACCATGCATACTCCTGGAGTGAATGTAAATTAGTACAGCCATTGTGCAACAGTTTCTCAAGAAATTTAAAAATAGAATTACCATATGATTAAGAAATACCACCCCAGGTTATTCATATTCAAAAGAAATGAAATCAACATGTCAACAGAAACATCATCATTTCTATATTTATTTTTAGTACAATTAAAAATAGTAAAGAAGAGGAAAAAATTTAAGTATCTGTCAACAGATAAATGGATAAAGAAAATGTATAAAAATATACATAATAGAATACTAGTCCACCATAGGGAGGATGAAATTCTTTTATTTGTGACTATGTGCATGGAATTAGAAGTCATTATGTTAAATAAAATAAGCCAGGATCAGAATCAGAAATACTAAAGAAGTTGAAGTCACAGATGTTGAGAGGACAGTGGTTTGTAGACTGTGGAGGCTGAAGTAAAAGAGAAGAAGGGATTAGATGAGATTGAATAGAGGGTGGTAAGTTGCAGTTACAAGTAAGAAGTTCTGGTGTGCAGTATCATGGTAGGGTGGTTATAGATAACCATTAGGTACCATGTATTTAAAAATAAACTATGGGAAAGCATTCTGAATTAAAGTTTATGGAGATACATATGTTAACCTGACTTCAACATTGAGACATTGTGTGGTAGGTACCACATTAATATGTGTCATCAGCTAAAATAATCTATAAAGCACGAATCTTCTCTACAGGAAGTTCTCTGACCATTCATTAAGAAAAGTTTTGAAGTTTTATGAATGACTTTGAAATAGCAAAAACGTCCCACTCTCAGTTATAGCAAAAAAATCATTTGAATTTGAATATTTTAATTTGGTGTTTCGCAGTGGAAAAATACAGAAATTTCCTTACTGTTACTATAAAAATGAAATTTATGGGCTGGAGACTTGGCTCAGTGGTTAAGAGCACTGGCTGCTCTTCCAGAGGTCCTGAGTTCAATTCCCAGAAACTACAAGGTGGCTCACAGCCATCTCTAATGGGATCTGGTGCCTTCTTCTGGCCTGCAGGTGTACAAGCAGGCAGAACACTGTATACATAATAAATAAACAAATCTTTAAAAAATGAAATTTATGAACAAAAGTGATCCGAAAAGGAAAATTGGGAAGTGTGTGTGTGTGTGTGTGTGTGTGTGTGATTAGGAAGAGTAGAGGGAGATAAATACAGAAAAAGGAAGAGGTTATCAGGAAGGATGTCTGAACAAGTCATAAAATTATATTAAGTACTGAAAATATCCACAATAGATGTAAATCAGTATATTAGGATATATAAGTTGCTTAAATAAAAATTTCCCACCTTTGCTGACAATGTTCCTCTCCAAGAACCATAGACCATATAATAAGCCCCAACAGTAGGCACAAGAAGCACTCTTTTGAGTAGCTGGTCAAGGTTCTCCAGGAAACTCCAAAATGGCTATTGATACTGCCCTTTGATACGCTCCCTAGGTGGAAAATATGTTGCTATTGTTGAAAACACCATGAACTTTGGACACGATGCCCAAAAGCTCTGGGTTAAATCTTACTTGATAGCCTGCCTCTTCCTTGAAGGCTAACTTTTATGGAACCAGAAAGAGCCATACAAATTTATGAAAGAGGGAAGCAATCAACAGTCTTACCCAGCTACGACAGCGGTGGCTTGCTACAACCAGCATGGCACATTAACCCCACTACATCATGAGTAGTGATATAGATAGCCTGGTGATAACCAACAACTCTCTAGTTGAACTTAAGACCAACTTAGACCAGGAAAATCATGCCTGGTCCTGGAAACCTAGTCAACTACCCAGGACTGGTGAAGTCATGAATCTTGGAGGAGAGCATACAACTGTTGCTTTAATAAACAAGAATAATCCATAACTACATCTTAAATATTTGTATGTATGTATGTATGTATGTATGTATGTATGTATATCCATAGTTCTCACTACTTGTCTTATTTAGAGTTTCTATTGCTGTGATAAAACACCATGGCCATAAACAACATGGGAAAGAATGGATTTGTTTCACATATGTATACATGCTGTAGTCCATCACTGAAGGAAAACAGGATAGAAACTCAAAGAAGGCAAGAACCTGGAGGCAGATGCTAACACAAAGGCCGTGGAGGAGTACTACTCACTAGCGTGCTTCTCATGGTTTGCTTAGCCTAATTTCTTACAGCACACAGGATCACAAGCCCAGGGGTGGGACCATCCACAGTGAGAGCTAGACCCACCCAAATCAATTATTAATCAAGAAATGGCATCACAGGCTTTCTCACATACCAAGCTGGTGGGCGCATTTTTTCTCAACTGAGTTTCCCTCTTCTAAAACGCTGGCGTCAACTCAACATAAGACTAGGCAGAGCACCTGTCATCATGGAAACTTCTCTTTTCATCAGAGACCATTAACTAAACAGAATCAGTTGTGGACCCAAGTCCAAGTCCCAGCTGATCCATCTACAATACAACTCCTGCCCCTCAGGATCATTGTGGAACAGAGGGCAGAAAGCTCGTAAGGGCCAGGAGAACAGGGAGTTAGCTAAGAGATTGTGTCTTCAGGTAATGTCAGAAGCCACATCCACAAGGCTTCACCAACATGGTTGCCCAAACAAGACCCTCTCCTCTTCTAAAAGACAACATCAATAAACATGCTAACCAGGAAATGAGAAAGCTCAGAAGGCCTCACTCAACCTTAGAGAAAAAAGAAAAGCTACTGGCAACCAAGGAAAGCTGAGAATGGTAGAAAGTCTTTCCTGGGGAAGAGCAGAAGGATTGGTTTTTCAATACTAAATGTATATGGGAGGGTTTGGAGGGAGAAAAGGGAAAGGAGAAATGATGCTATAACTACAACAACAACAACTACAAGGAGATGGGCAATCAGGTACTTACATACCAGGAAGAAAAAGGTAAATGCACTTTAGAGGTGAGGTAACAGATGAGCACACAGGCTGACATAATGATGGTGATTGCACACTGGGCTGAAAAGGAAGTAATTTGGCAAACGAACCAATGCCATGAAACGGGAGTAGGATCTAGCAAACTGGATTTCCTACTGATTGTACTCCTCACTCAGAAGCTTTACGCAATGTCTTTGTGCCTTTTGTTGGTCGAGATAGATAACTTTTCCCACCACTTCAAGGAGACATGCGTTTAGTTCTAATGAGTGATTCATGAAATGTTTACTTTTCAGAATGGTTTGCTGATTTCCTTCCTTCTGGTTTTGTATCAAACTAGTTGTAGAACATCCCCTCCTAATTGGATAGAACATTTCATAACTCTAATTCACCTAATTGTGGTAGTGTGTTTATTGGGTAATGATAGGTTTCAATGAGGGTGTGCATGTAAAGTTTTCCTTACAAAGTGTTGCTAAGTAAGCGTGTCTGTCTTTATCACATATTGTTAGAGAAAGGTGAGGCATGAAGAAGATGGCTTGTTGCGGAATACAAACTTGGGCAAGAGGTAGAAGGAGAGTTGAAATACAATTTTTGTTTTTAAGACAGGGTTTCTCTGTGTAGCCTTGGATATCCTGGAACTCACTCTGTAGACCAGGCTGGCCTCTAACTCAGAAATCCACCTGCCTCTGCCTTCCAAGTGCTGGGATTAAAGGCGTGCGCCACCACTGCCCGGCAGAAATACAATTTTATTTTAAGCAGTTAATATAATTTGTGACTTGTTCAGACATCCTTACTGATAATCTCTTGCTTGCAAACAGGCAAGGCGTCCAGTAGTAGGACTGGGTTGCATTCAACTGAGTGGTTGACTGGGGGTCCAATGAAAATCCCCAAACAACCAAGACTAATGCTATGACAAAGGGTTGCTCTCTGTCAACTGACAACAGGGTCCCACTGCTGAGGACAACATCGATATAACTCATAGAACATGGAGAAGTCAAGCTGGTACCTGCATGGAGCTTTCACCTCCGTGTTCTAATCTCTTTGTTGTTACTAAAAGAGAAGTGTGGACACAGGCCCATGTTTTATGGGACTCATGAGTAGGATAAAGAGTTAGTCTCTGTCTCTATTTCCTGCTCTTAGGACCCTTTTCTTTTGGTTGAGTTACTGTGTCCAACTTTGATACGAAAAATTTTGCTTCGTGTTATTTTACTTTGCTGCGTTTGGTTGTTATCTCTTAGAGAACAACCATAGAGCCTTTGACCTACAATCTGCTCTGCCTGCAAAATATGCTAGGGCTGTGGTGGCACAGAACTTATGGTAGTAGCCAACCAGTCTCTGATTTGACTGAAGTCCACTGTGTGAGAAGAAACCCACATCCAACACTGCTTGGGTAAACAAGAACTAGAAGCTAGATAGCCCAGAGATCTAGAGTAAAACCAAACATGATTGATCTAAAAAAAAAAAATCAAGAAAATGATTCCTAATGGTATTCTGCTACACTCGTAGATCAGTGTCTTACCCAGTCATCATCAAAAGGCTTCCTCTGGCAGCATACGTGAACAGATGCAGAGACCTACAGCCAGACGTTATACAGAGAGAGGCGGGGAGTGTAAACTGGAGGTCTCTATCAAATCCCTCTCTTCAGAGCTCAGGGAATCCTCAGGAGAGTCAGAAAGACGGTAAAAGTCAGAGGGTATAGAGGACACTAGGAGAACAAGGCACCATGTATCATCTAAGCAAGGTGCATACGAGCTCACAGAGACAGAAGCAACAAGCACAGGACCTCCATGGGTCTGCACCCGGTCCTCTGCACTTATATTATAGTATTAGCTTAGTGTTTTTTTTTTTTTTTTTTTTTTTTATGGGACTCTTGACTATGAGAATGTGTGGGTCTCTGACTCTATTGCCTGCCCTTGGGACTCTTTTCCTCCTGTTCGGTTGTGCCCAACTTTGATATGAATTTCTTTTTGCTTCATCTTATTATATTTTATTTTGTCATCTTGGATTGTTATCTCTTAGAAGCCTGTAATTTTTCTAATGAGAGAAAGAAAGGGAGTGGATCTGGAGACGACGGGACTGGGGAGGGAATGAGGATGGGAAACTATAATCGGGTTATATTGTATGAGAAAAGAAACTATTTTTAATAAAAAGTTTAAAACAATTTTTTAAATATATGTTATGCGTGTGGGTATGTGCATATGAGGAGCCAGAAGAAGCCCGAAGAAGGCACTAGATGTCAAACCCCTAAGATCTGGAGTTACAGGAGGTTGTGAGTTACCTGATAGGTGCTGGGAACGAACTTGGGTCCTCTGCAAGAACAGTGCACATTCTCAATTAGTGAACCATCTTTCCATCTCCCCGGGAGCTCCACACCCCTCAGTTTTTCTATTGTTACTGGCCTGTTTAGGCCTTACATTTTTTTCTCTCTTAAATCTTGGTAGTTTCGTTGATATTTACTGTGATTTTTATTTTCTTTATTTTAGCTATTGCTGTTTTGAGTTTTATTATTACTTACCTGCTGCTAAGCTTGCCTTGCATTTGAACACTTGTTTTGTTCCCGTTCCTCAATCACAATGTTAGGATATCTATTCAGGACCTTCCTCATTTTTAATGTAGGCATGAATTTCCACAAACTTCCATCTTAGAATTACTTTTTTGTTATCCAAAGTTTTAGTAAAAATTGTTTCCATTGTAATTTGTATAAAGACATTTATATGTTTTTTAAAAAATTATTACCTGACCTGTTTTCTGTTCAGGAGTACATAGTTTAATTTCTATGTCCCTGAGAAATTTTTGAGATTCTATTGTTGATTTTTTTTAATACCATTGAAAGTAGTACTAGGCATGATTTCTGTAATCTTAAATTAGGTAGGATTGGCTAAGTGGGTTACTCTGGAGATTGTTTTATGTACAAGAAGTAAGGTGTGTTCTGTCACCATGAGGTGGATGGTTCTATGTGTGTCTATTTGGTACATTTGATCAAAGTGGAATACAGTTTAATTTTTTAATTAATTTTAAGCCTGGTTTATATATCTATTGTTCAGAGCCAGGAGTTAGAGTCTCCTAACACTATTGTGCTGATATTTCTTTCTTCATACACATTAATATTTTCTGTATATTAATATTAATATTATATATTAATATTTTTCTGTATTAGCTTCTCTAATTTTGGATGAATGTATAACTGTTATATTCTCTTGATTGGTTAATTACTTTATAGATATTTCTATATAGATATAGGTATATAATTCTTTTATAGATATAGATAACTGACAACTAGACAGCTTTTGACTTGGCATCTATTTTAGTTACTACGTATTGTTAATATTGTCACTAATTAGTGTGCTTTTCAAATACTCTTTTTTGAAAATCATAATTACAGTGTTTCTGTCTTCCCCTCAAAGCCCTCCCACAAACCCTCAGTGCTCTCTTTCAAATTCATGACCTCTTTTTCATTGTTATCACATGAATATGTATATATGCATATATAGTCCTAAGTAAAACCTTATCAGTCTACATAATGCTACTTGTGTGTATGTTTTTGGGGTTGATCATTCTGGGGAATATCTCCTATACCTTTACTTTCAGCTTATATGTTTTCTTAAATGTAATAGGCATCTTTTATTTGGATCTTTTAAAAAAAAACTTAGGCTGATATTTTGGTTGGAGAATTTATTGTATCCACAGTTCAGGTTTCATTGACAGATAAGGAATTATTTGTGCTCTTTTGTAATTTATTTTTCATTGTTCTCTAGAATAAAGGTTCTTTTACTAATTGTATGCTCTTACGATTTTGTCATTTCCTATAGTGATAACCTTTGGTTTTCTTTTAATTATTTGTGTATTTGCTGGCTTTTGAGATTTTTATGACATCATGAAATGGCTTTAACAGGCCATTTAAAGCTGCTATCAGCTTCCAATACACAGGAACACATACCTTCTTCCCCTCCCTACACGATTTGTATCTTTGATGTGACAACCTTTATTTTGTGTATGGTATATTCCTTAACAGCCTGATATAGCTTTGGTTATTTTTGTCATTTTGTTTTTATGTTTTTCCTCATTGTTATTGCTTGTCTCTTTTTCTCAAACTTTATACCTAGGTTTTCTAGGTTTGGGGACAAAGCCCAGTGTTCTTTTCAGCTGTGTTTGTTGTGTAGTATTACTGTTTTGAGCAGGCAAGAGATTTTTTAAATTCATTTCATAAGAAAATGGGCAATTTAGATTTTTTTTCTTTTGCTGACTAGTTCTACAGCTAACTCACACTGCCCAGTAATCAGTGACCAAAACTTCGCTTTTGGAATAAAGTGTACAGAGTTTTGTCTGAGATCTTAGATCCTATGATGTGTGGAATTACAAAAAGAAAGCAGGCTAAATGGAATTCTTCAACTCATCATTGTTAGTTTACGTATTTTATAAACAATACTTTTCTTAACATTTTCCTCCCATAAGGCACACAGTCTTTTCCAGTTTCAGCCTTATAATGCACGGCACGAAACAAATTCCTCATAATACAAAGCATTCCAGAAATTGCTAGAAAGTATTAGACATAATTGGAAGGTTGAGCCCATACATTCTTAATTGCATTCAATCAAATGTGTACATTGTATGAAACTAACCTAATTTTGTTTAGACAAGTTGGGGTAACCGGCACGCTACAAGACATAACCACAGATTACAAGGCTTGTAAGTGTAGATTTCTCTGGAGTAGAACATGTTCTGGAGCACTCTTTCTTTTTCAAATTAGCAATGCAAGTCAAATTATCACAGGCACATAGCTGCGGTGTAACATAAATCCAAGGCATTAAGTATTCGTATTTTACTCATTTTTTCCCTCCATTGAACTCAGTCTTTTCTCCTTGAGCTGAATTTTGCTGATGTGGTAATTTTGCATTAAAATAGAAAGGGGTTGCTAGTGCCTGCTAGTTCATTTTTAATCGATATTTTACAAAATACTGTGTGTGTGTGTGTGTGTGTGTGTGTGTGCGCGCGCGCGCGCTCGAGTGCACGCATGTCTCTGTGCTCATGTGTGTGTGGATGGCAGAGACCAACCTTGGGAACTGCTCCTAGTGAGTCATCCGTTTTGTTATCTGAGACAGTCCCACTCTCAGGGACCTAGGGCCACCAAATTTGGGTAGGCTGGCTGTCCCCTGATCCTCAGGGATCTAACTGTGTCTGCTTCTCCAGTGCTCAAGATCACGGGTGTGAGCCACTACACTTGACTTTTTATGTAGATCCTGGCGATAGAACTTAGGTCTACACACTTCCATGGCAAGCACGTTACCGATTAATCTATCTCTTGAATCCCCAAGAACTATTTTTCTCTGAATTTGACTGTTACTTGTATTTATTGAAAGCATTGTGGACTTCTGGTCTGGGCCCGAGCATAGAGCAGGTCACAGGCGGCAGCTCCGTACCCAACCCCAGAAAACCGAGAGAAAGAGGGACCCCCAGGAGCTTTAACTCAGGCAGCATCCCAAGTAAAAATGAATCACCCGTGATGTCTGCTGTTAGAAGTTCTAATCCAGATGCTGGCCTCCAAACATATACTACTCAGACCTTTGAAGGGCCATTGACAAGAACATCAAACAGCTAGAGATTGACATCACTAATCTGAAGAAATCCCTTGTTTCCACTGTCTGAAGAGACCTCCTAAAATCGCAAAGATCCTTATTGGACTTGATTTACTCTATTACAATAGAAAAGGCTGTGTACAGCTCTTGACTGTGTACAGTCCTTAAAGAACAAGGTTGCCTTTACATAGACAAGACAAGGAGGGTTAAAGAGGGCATGAAATAGGTCAGTGAAGGCCCTAAGAAAAATCAGAGAGAGAAAGAGACAGATGAATGCTGGTACAAGAATTGGTTTTCAGCCTCTCCAAGGTTGTCAACCCTATTTCTTCCCATCTTGGGACCATTATTTGGGTTCTTTTTGCTTTTTTCTGCTGGTCCTTGGCCCTCAAATAGGCGGACTAACTCTGTGATACAACAGATAAATAATTTGGTAGCAAAACTTACTCAGATATATTATCATAAGTTAGCTATGGAGGACCACGAGACTCAAGATGAGGTTGTTACTTTATACAGGGTGTTCCCAAAACCCATCTCCACCCAACCTAAAAGCGGGGATTTCTGCCCCTAGAGCTAGCAGAGACAGGCCACCCAGAACCCCCTCTGACAGGCGATCTAAATTCTTGCTTAGGCTGCGAGGCTAAGCACTGCAAGGGACTATAAATAAAAGATAAAAATATCTATCTGGGTTCCCTGAGGGACAAGCCTGACTGCATATGGGTTGATGTCAAAAGTATCCCCTCTCCAGGAAAAAGACATCGGGACGGGTATGGCCCTCATGCCTCACTGGACAATGACAGGAGGACTGGAGCCATTACAAGGTCCCCTTCAAGTACTGGAGGTCAGGCCTCTATCCCCGCCTCCACAAGTTTAGAAGTGCCACAGCCCTTCTATACTTAGAGAAGGGAGGAGATGTCAGGGGCTGCCCTGCTTACACACTGAAGGCCTAAAATCAGCCATAGGCCTAAAATCAGCAATAGGCCTGTCATACATGTATACTAACACCAAGTCTTGGGTCTCAGTGGAAAAACATTGAAACAGATGGCTATAAGCTAATGTAAACAGGCAGCTTTTGTGGAAATTTACTAGCCTGAGTAGCCATAGACCTTGTAAATAGATAGCCTTTGCAGACAATACCAACTTAGATAAGGACAAGCGTGTCATAGGCAGAGTCATAGTGACTTGTCCCCTAAACCTTCACCCAGCCGATACCCGGTTCTGAAGATATCTGTATTCCCCCGGATCACCTACACTCCAGTGCCATTCCCTTCCCCACATCCTGCCTTTCTGTGTTTATACCCCTGTGTGAATTAATTACAATTTGAGAAAAAATAAATTATTAAAAAAAAAGAAAGCATTGTGAACAGCAGATTACTCAGGGAAGGTTTTGCACATGTCACCGTGTCCACCCAGGTTATCCATGAGTTAGGAGGATCTAAATTGCAATGTTCCATCTTCCCGAGAAAGGTCTCTTTTCCTACACTATCATCTATGAGTTATTTTATGGAGAACATGGTCAAGTTTCTAAGTGTGAGCTTGGGAGTTACATTGCTAAGGCTCAAATCTTGGCTTTGCCAGACAATATAAATTACACAGATGAAATAAAAATGTAAGCGTTCTTTAAAAAGTCAATTGAGTCAGATGATATTTGGCTGCAGCAAACACATAAATTTTTTTTTAAAGTGGACATAGATAAAAAGGTATTTTATTAAAAAAGACGCGTAAAAATGATTTATTGAAGTGGACACAGGTAAAATGATAGTTTGCTAAGACAGTCTCTAAAAAATGTTTTACTAAAGTAGACATAGGTGAAAGGATATTTTTCTAAAATAAACACATAAAAAAGACATAAAATAAAAGATTTTTTACTAATAAGATACATGTATTGGTTTGTCTTATAATATATAACTAGACTCTATTTGGCAGAAATATATATATATATGTATATACTAAGAAACTTTTGACAGTATTTTTTGATGATGTTCTGTCGCTTTTGTGGACTTGGGCCAATTGACAAAGTGATGTCAGCTGATATAGACTTAGACAGACTTATGTACTAAGACAAGACTTGTGGTGAGGCAGGACCCATAGAGGACACTTAATGCTTAAAGAAAATATAAATACAGGCTGGAGAGATGGCTCAGTGGTTAAGAGCACCAACTGCTCTTCCGGAGGTTCTGAGTTCAATTCCCAGCAACCACGTGGTGGCTCACAACCACCTGTAATGGGGTCTGGTGCCCTCTTCTGGTGTGTCTGAAGAGAGCAATGGTGGTGTACTCATACGCATAAAATAAATAAATAAAAATCTCTAAAAAAAAGAAAATATGAATGAAACTCAACAGACAGTGACGGGACGGGGCTTGACTTACACAGTTAACTTCATAACACCTTGTAGTCTCATATCTCTGTTAAGAAACTTCTGGTGTCCCTGATGGTTCTAGTGCCAATTTGGCTAAGGCCTGGCTGTCTGCACCAGGTCATACCGCCGAGGTTGCTATCCCAACACTACTAAACTAGACTGCTGGTAGATCCATAAAATACTTGTGAGTGGATTGAGCTGCTGCTCATGATTCCTAAACACTAAACTACTAACCTCCTGACAACGCAGGTGGGATTTGCTCCAAAAAACAATTTCTAAACAGATCCACTTCCCCCGTCTCCTAATAACCTTTTTTACCCCACTACCTTTGGCAGGTGGTGAGCTAAAAAAAAAAAAAGTTAAAACACTTAAAAAACATTATTAAAAATAAGGTTAAAATTTTTTTTACCTACATACAGGTAAATTGAGTAATTCCTCATAGTTGAGATACAGGGTTTGTTGCACTAAATGAAATAATAATTTAAGATGCCTAGTTCAATATTTGACAACTACTTGGCTACACTGTTTAAGGAAAAGTGTAAGTTCCATTCTACTGTCTTGTCACCTCTTGATGAAGATGCAAGTGGTTTAGGATCTACACCTAAGAGGCCTCAGTTGGGTTAAGGCTGGGGAGAGGAAGCCTGAGGTTTCACTACTCCGTCTGGGGGTGGGGGGAAGGGATTCCTAGTTCTACTGCTCTCATGCACACAACATGTCTCCCCATCATCAGGTGAAACCAGCTACCTTCATCTTCTACAAAGTTTCTTTGATTTTGAACAAGCTGAATGTGGGATTCTAAAGGCTTGAGGGGGAGGCAGTCGTTTCAATGTGGTGAAATGTTTTTCCCTTACGTGTTTTTCTTTCTTTGTATTGGTTATTTTTTATGTTTACATTTCAGATGTTATCCCCCTTCCCAGTTTCCCCTCCACAACCCCCATCCCCTCCTCCCTCTCCCTGCCTCTGGGAGGGTGCTCTCCCACCTGCCTATCCACTCCTGCCTCACTGTCCTAGCATTCCCCTACACCGGGGCATCGAGCCTCCACAGGACAGAGGGTCTCCCTTCCCAGTGATGCCAGATAAGGCCATCCTCTGCTACATATGCAGCTGGAGCCATGGGTCCCTCCATGTGTACTCTTTGGTTGGTAGTTTAGTCCCTGGAAGCTTTGGGGGATCTGGTTGGTTGATATTGTTGTTCTTCCTATGAGGTTGCAAACCCCCTCAGCTCCTTCAGTCCTTGCCCTAACTTCTAATTTCCCAGGAGCAGAAAATATAGTAAAATCATGACAAACCATTAGATAAGCTGTAATAGTTAATGTTAATCTCTTTTTTACTATTCTGTTTTATGGAGTCTCCAGCCCTTTTCCATTTCATGGGACAGTTATTACAAACTAATTAATTATCTCTACTGATTGAGTCTCAAATCCACATACAGGCTATGAGTATTTACTCAAGGCATGGCACTTACATACCAACACAAGGAAACAAATAGTGACATCATTGTTTAAATTATGTCAGTAGAAGATAATGAGAATGCATGTCTTTTCAATTATTATGGACTTAGGAAAACAAGAAGCAATTTATATAAGTTGACGTTCCCTTTTCCCAGATCCTCTTGACACTATAACACAAAGTGAAAGGAACACCACACAGATATGTTTCCAGTGTTGTCCTCGGTTTCTAAGGGCTGGGCATTCAGGTCCAGGGAGACCACAAAGAACTCAGAAACTCTTTGAAACAGTACTAGTAACATAAAGACTCCTCAGGACGGTTATGTAATTATCTGATTTCACAAAAAATTTAACTGTCTCTGCTTATGGAAAGCATTTAGCAGCAGGAAGGACTAATACAAAATGACAGGCTTGCTGGAGCCAGTCCTGGCAGACATACCTCTAAGTAGAACTCTCTTGAGGGATCCTAAATCTACATGGGCTATGTTTTTCTTTTTAATTTGTTTTGTGCATGAATATATTTTTACATATATTTATGTAGCATCTACTTATGCAGTGCAGAGTCTTGGAGGTGTTGGACAAGGCACAGCACTTTTGTTCTTTTTTAAAATTAATTAATTTATTTTATGTATATGACTACATTGTAGCTGTCTTCAGACATATCAGAAGAGGGCATTGGATCCCATTACAGATGGTTGTGAGCCACCATGTGGTTGCTGGGAATTGAACTCAGGACCTCTAGAAGAGCAGTCAGTGCTCTTAACCTCTGCACCATCTCTCCAGTCCCTGGCACTTACATTGTAATGAAAGACAAGAAATACTAACATCAGATTTTATTATGTCAGTGACTCAAAGACAAATAGACCAAGACAAGGGATGACCTTTTTAAAAAGGATTCGTTGGCTGGAGAGATGGCTCAGTGGTTAAGAGCACTGATTGCTCTTCCAGAGGTTCTGAGTTCAATTCCCAGCAACCACATGGTGACTCACAATTATCAGTAATGGGATCCAATGCCCTCTTCCGGTGTGTCTGAAGACAGTTATAGTGTACTCACATACATAAAATGAATAAACAAATAAAAGTAAAATCTTTAAAGAAACAGGTTTTTTAAAATGTATTTGTGTGTGTGTGTGTGTGCACATGTGAGTGTTTTGTTATATACACATGAGTGTATAAGTGATACCACAGAGGAAAAAGGTGTCAGGCCCTCTGAAGCTGGAGTTACAGGTAAAGTTGTAAGTCACCTCACGTGTGTGCTGGAACTCAAACCTGGGTCCTGTAAGAGCACAGTAAGAGCTTTTAACGGCTAAGCTATATTTCCAACCACAATGGGCAGCTTTCCAGATAGAAATTGGAAAAGAAGCAATTTAAGCAGATGTTTGGATAAAGCATATAAAGGAGCTGTGGGCTTCTCGGAAGAAGGTTCAGACGGGAAAACCTTGTCAGGAGCAAAGGCTGATGGGAAAAAATTATCGGACCAAAGACTGGTACTTAAGGACTCTTGGTATTGCTTTTTGAGGTTTTTTTTTTATTTTGTATGTATGGGTGCTTTTTTTCCCCCCTGCATATTTGCTGGTGTGCATGGAGGCTAGAAATGGGGAACTGGAGTTGTGGATGGTTGTTAGCTGCCATGTGGTTGCTGGGAATTGAACCTGGGTCTTCTGGAAGTGCAGCGAATGGCTCTTAACTTCCTGAGCTGTCTTTTCAACCTGGATTCTTAGTATTGTTGAGGAAGATTAGTGAAGAGAAAGGATTTGGAGGGCTGAATGGCTAAGGAATGTCAGGGGATGAATTTCAAACAGCTGTCAGTGGTCTAATTGTACAGGGCTTGGTTAGTTGTGATGACATGTTCCCTGTGGATAGAAACTTCTGGAAGGTTCTGAGAAATGGAACCAAATTCGAACAACTATCTTAATAATGCAGTGATGCAAGGTGAACAGTAGGATAGAGACGGATAAGAATGGAAGTGGGCCAGTTGGAAAGCATTGCGGAGTTCATGCAGTATTGTAGAGGTAGAAGGTGAGTATGCAGAAGCCCTCTTCCATGTTCTGTGGGAGAAGCCTTCTTGCGCCTTTACACATGTGTGCATTGGTGCTTAAATTATGACTGGACCCTGCTATTTTTAAATAACAAAGGACAAGAAACCAAGTAATAGTATTAAATGAGGAAATTATTCATTCTAATTAATCCATACCATGGATAATTATGCAGTTATTTAAAATGAAATAAATTAAAACTAATACGCTTAGTATTTTTAGTTATATGATTTTCAACATGAAGACCTAGGTAGAGATGCACCGGTGTTGGATACTGAAATCATACACTATTATTGCATCAGAGCTAGCTGACATGTTACATCCATGTGTGTTTATTTTACGAAAGTCAGTGCTCTAACAGTTGGCGCGCGTGCTCGCGTGTGTATGCTTGCGATTGCTAAATCATCTCAGTCAATTGCTCCTTTTATTTATGTACAGTGACCTGCTTTATCTCTTTTGGCTAACGTAACAAATTTCAAGAAGTGCTTTGAATATTGGAGTGAATTTTTCTCTTTCCTTGAAAATTTGGATTATGCCGGCTATGTTCACGGAGGTGTGCTGTTGGACTTGGGCGCTCTTGTCTTTCTCATCGTTGGTGCTGGTGCTGAGCCAGTACTGGACAGATTACGGGGTGTCCATCAGAGTGGTTTTCACTTAGGAGCTTTCCTTCTTTGCGCATGTGAGCCCTCTGCTGGTCACATTTGGCTCTGCAGTCTGTGAACTGAGTCGCTTCATCCTTTCAAGATTCCTGAGCTCATGCTTCCTGGAGCAGTAAATGTTCCCACAAGAGGTGTCTCTCAAGTACTTTGGGAGTAGGGAAAGTAACTCTGATATCTGTTCAAGTAGATGATGTATTTTCATACTTTGACGCATGCGCAGCCCTGCCCCCTCCCCGCCCCGCCCCGCCCCGCCCCGCCCCGCCCCGCCCGAGTATTAATCACACTCCTGGAGGGATTCATCTACAGATGTCAAGTATGTTGGTGGCTTTTCTGAGCTCTGAATGCAACATTGGTAGGCCAGAGGCCGATGTACCCACTGACTTCAGGCTCAAAGCTATTGGACTCCACGGTTACTTTCAATCTCTGATATATTACCCTTGGCCATCAGAGATGAGACTATGCTATTCCCTGCCTGAGTTGAGCCTTCTAAAACCTGCACACTTTGGCTCATCAGCATGCTCGCCTGCTCTCCACAACTGCCTCTCTGGACATTTTCTTAACCCTGAAGTTGCAACAGGCTGCATGGAGGCTCCTGACCTGCCTGTCGTTGCTGCCTGTTCTGAGGTCTGCAGGGCTGTTCAGTTTTTAATAATAAATTTCCTTTCATGATTGTATCTGGCTGCTGCCCTGTAAGTCAAATAGTGCCACACAACAGAAGTGCTATCTGCAAACATCTTTAGATAACAATTAGAAATCGGAGCCATTTAGAAGCAGACTTACTAATCTCTGCCACTGGTTTTGAGGCTTGTGGGAGTTGGGGGGGCTTGTCCTGAGGGGAAGACCCCCCATTTCTCACTTGGCTTATCGTTCCTCTTGCAGGTGACTCCCTGCTTTCCTTCTCCCATGGCTGAAGTTGCGTGTTACTGTTTTTCTTTTCTTTTACATCTATTGTTTTATTTGCTTTTCAGGTACCTTTCACGTCTTTGAAATTTCTCAAGCTCTTCTCTTCTTCTCCTTGTAATAATTTCTTATTCTGACCCTCTCTTTCACCAAGTTGCACAGAGGCATCTTCAAGGCCACCATACCACTTGGAAATCCACTATAGTCTCACTTCTGAAAAGAAAGCATCACCAGCTCCTACGACAGTATATATAACCAGAACGTTTTTTTTTCATGTGCATACCTGAATATATGAAGTTAGTGTGGTGTAAGATATGGTTAACAAATGTTAACATTTGTTACTTGGTAGAGTACAGACTTAACGTATGTAAGTGGCCCCTACAGACACCAATGAATGAGAAAGGACGTATCTCCAAACACGCTGGCTTATGAACAGTGGGAGAAGAAGAAAAGAATCTAGAACTGAAGGAGAAATAGCCTTAGGTGTAATAACTAAAGATTGCTCCAGCTCTGTAAGGAGAAGGACCTGAAGTTGGATGCCAAAACTCAGTGTCTTCTATGCGCAGCTTTATATGGTTTGGCACGGTAAAGTGTATGAAAGTCTTAATTAACATTATTCTCAATGTTGGGGGCTGAGAAGATACTTGAACTTACTCTGCAAGTATGGAGAACTTGAGCATCCATGTAAAAGGCTGGATTTCATAACCCAGCTCTGGGAAGGAGGAGCCAGGAGGAACCCTGGGTCTCGCTGGATGGCCAGAGTGGCCTGGTCAGTGAACTCTAGTTCCCAGTGAGGGAGCCTGTCTCAACAAAACAAGGTGAGTGTCTCCTGGGAGATGACACCTAAAGTTGACCTCTGCCTCTACACTTTTGCACATGCATAGGTACTTGTGCACATATTAGCACCTGGAAGAACACACACACACACACACACACACACACACACACACACATACATGCACACACACACACACACACGCACACACACACATAAATAAAAAAATCTTTTCAGCATAAACTAATTTAAGAAAAGATTGAATTTATAATGTTTTGCACACACGTGAACATATTAATTACTGCTGAGGGTACTAGTGTGAAATGAGCAGATGCCTGTATCTGAATATGTATGAGTGTATTTTCAGCTACTCTGAATGATCAAGTAGAAAAAGAGATGTATAGGATGTTGAAAATAGACTTAATCCGTTTTCTCTTGAGTCACTAGACTCAGTTATTTTTTTTTAAATTAAAGGTGTACTCATGTATATACATGTGTGTCTGTGTGTGGTTCTCTGAACACGAGTGCTGTGTCCTCAGAGGCCAGAGAAAGATGTTGGATGTTCTGGAGCTGGAATTATAGGTAGCTATGAGCTGCCCTCTGCAGATGCTGAAGATGGGTTTTGGGTCCTGTATAAGAACAATATCTGTCCATAAGCACTTAGTCATCCTTGTAACCCCAGGTTAATATTTCTTACATTATATACTCCATGTTTGAGAAGCTTCTTTATGGTTTTGGCCTTTAGCTAGTAGATCTTTTAGAAACCTATGTATGCAAGCAAGAATATGAGGCTTTAGAGTAACATTTGGTAATTAGAGCAATGCTTGTATGTGAATCTCTGTCAGAAGAATTCTGGGAAGAGGAGTGGTTTCTTCACCTTCTGAACTCTCATGTGCGTCTACCACTGAGAGACTGCTTGCTCATCTAGCTAGCCAGGCTTGGCTTGCGTAGTTCCTCCCATTGAGCATTTGGCAGGTTAGCTGACTGTTGACCAAATGGTACTTTTAACAGGCCTTGTTGATTTCTGGTCCATTTATTCTTCATCTTCTTTGACTTTTAAAGTTATTATAAGTGAATAGCATTTCATGGGAGATGGGGGAAGAAGAGTCTCTCTCTCTCTCTCTCTCTCTCTCTCTCTCTCTCTCTCTCTCTCTCTCCCTTTTGGAAAGTCCATTCATTCAGTTTTTTAACAAACTGCCAGAAATCCCTATTGTTTACAAATTTTTCCATCGTGTCCTGTTTATTTGCCAAGAAAAATCTTGCACCATACCAACTTGTGTTAGTAAAACAAACGGCTCCTTTCACAATACAACTCAGTGTGTTTGTATATTTACATGACTTTCCCAGCCATGCTCCTGGAGGAGAGAGATTCAGCTACATTTGCACATGTTTTGATTTCCCTTGTGTACAAGCTTTGACCTCACAAACTAGTTCCCAATGAGCCCACAGGCCGTAGATTAGTTGAAGGCACTTTGCTATGTCTTGGTTGAACAGACTTTTGTTGGAGTCTTTGAAACAAATGGAGTGTTTTCAGGGAGTCTGATTGTGTTTGAATATTCGGGCAAATTATGAATGAAGAATGACTGTGTCACCTGTGTCCCATGTGGCTTGAATGATCAGATAGTTACTGACACTTAGCTGACCATTATGTCTCTTGAGATGGTACCAAGTAGTGCTTTTTGACAGGCTCTCAAATATGGTGTCAGCTTGTTCCGGTAATCTGGACTGGGGTCAGCTCTTGGGTCACTAATACCACCTTGTATGTTTGATTGACAACGCTTCCAAATAATTTGTGGTTGGTCAATAGTGTCAGAAAACATTTTTCTAAGTTTCAAGGAATTTCCGATGTATATGATTTAGTTCTCTGAAGACCTGATACCTCCCGTGAACAAGAACTACTGCTGTAATAATTGATTCAGCTAGGATGATATTGGCCATGTCTGTGGATGCAAGGGTGAATGAATTTGCATGAAAATGAGGGCATATACAGGTAAGGTTTCATTCTGACCCTTGATATACCAAAAAAGGTCTTTAGAAACGATGCCAAGGGGCTCTAAAAGTGTGTTTAAACCTTTCTTAACATCTCAGTATCCATGGAGTTTGACTCATAGCAAGAAGGCTATTTTCATTCAGCATCTTCTAGCTTTGCATTGGGTTCCACTTGGAAAGAGTTTTCGAAATCTTAGTCCTCCGCAGTGAAATGAATCTCTAGGTTTTGAAGGACTCCAGTGAGTGTGTTGATGTTCACTGCAGTGTGACCACATCTGAGCACAGACATGGGCCAACACAAACCATCTACATCTCATGATGAAAAATTTAACATTAACCTAAAATGCTGCCAATGGTTTGGCCAGCGTAGAAAGGCCTGTCATTCTTTCGCTATGTAGTTGTCACTGAAGGATAGAGTAACATTAAGAACCCTCAAGAGACATTTCAATTTTTATGCCCATTTTTTTCTTTCTACATAATGAGTTTGGCAGTAGAGGAAGCAGCAATGAGCCAGGGAAATTCTCAACTCTGCCATTCATGGAAAAAGTGAAAGCGGGTGCTATTGTTTCAATGTGTTCTCCCGTGTGGTTCATCTGATGGAATCTTGATCCTACTGGGGTGTTGTTGTGAGATGGCAGAATCTTTTGGGGAGTGGAGTGGGACTTAACCTACAGTATTCCAAGGTTCAGTTCTCAGGAAAGGTTGGGGTAGTCTTATTTATTTATTTATTTATTTATTTATTTATTTATTTATTTTTCAAATGACTTAGATTTAATCATTAGAAGCAAACTAAATGGAAAGCTTACAATTGATGAGATACATGTCAGTGCTTTTTGCAAACTGAGATGGGGTTTGCAAACCGACTGGGGGCTGCCCCTCAACCTGATCCTTTGCAAACAAAGGTGTCCACAGTGTTCCTGGAACTCTGGCTCAGGAAAGGGGAGACTGCTGGTTCTGTGCATTGAAGTCACCTTGCTCAGCACTCACTCCTGGCCAGCTTCTGGAGCACTGGTTTGCCAGTTCTGGTCATCACCCTTCTTCTTGTGGCCAGAGATAATGTCATCAATCCTCAGAAGCAGAACTGTAGTCTCCACTGCTGTTTTGTATGTTTGTAGCTTCATAGCCAATGGCTCCCAAATACCCAGCTCTTTCATGTCCACCAAGGTGCCAGTCTCACCATTCACACCCCAGGTCTCACAACTCTCCTGGATGTGCTTGGCCCAAAGGGAGGTCAGCAGACGAATGGTACTGGCCCCACAGTTCTGGATCGAGGTCCGAGGGATGACCTCTAAAGCCTGGACCACAGCTCTATACGGCCATCGCTCCACACCAGTCATGGCCTTAGATTTTTCTGCCAAGGCATGGGCCACAGCCATCTCAGAGGCTTCACCACAGCAGCTGAGGGTTCAGGAGAACATTGCGGCACACTTGCATGGCATCCTGGAGGTTGCGTTCTACTTCTGAGAGTATCTCTTTGCTGGCTCCTCTAAGAAGAATGGTGAAGGCCTTTGGGTCTTTGCAGTCAGTGATGAATGTGAAGTACTCATCTTCAATCTTCTTGCTTTCCAATAAGCCTGCCCCTGTACCAACATCATCTTCTCTCAGTTCCTCGGGTCGGCTGACTACCCGTGCCCCACAGGCTCTAGCAATGCGATTATTGTCTGTTTTCCAGACTTTACGAATGGCTGTAACATTGGCCCGAATGAGGTAGTGTTGAGCTAAATCTGAGATGTCCTCTTCTGTGATGACCACGTCAGGTTTCAGCTGGATAATATCCTCACACAACTGCTGGATGTATTCTTCTTCCATTTGCAGGATTCAGGTGAAATCCTCTTCTCGTGTAATCTCAATGTCAGTCTGGCTTTCTCCTTTCTTGTACTCCAGAGAAGAATCCAGTAGCACAGTTCGAGGATTCTTAATATAGTGGCGCATTCTTGGATGGGTCACATCTTTGTTAATCATGACTCCACGTAAGACACCTGAGTCTTCAGTGATGCTGGGGTAGTCTTTGTGTGATCTCAATTAGCTCATGTTACAGGAGTAGCTTGATCCCTGTATCATCTCTAATCTATCCTTATCACATGCTCCCACCGTGATGCCATCCATCAAGATGTGACACAACCAGGGAAGCCCTTAGCACAAGCCTGCTAGTCCAAGCTTGACCTTTCAGGTTCCAAAACAGAGCTTTTCCTCTATAAAATATGGAATTTCATGAATTTTTAAAAACGCAACAGAACATACAGTTGGCTTTGAAAAGCATCCTTCTCTGCCAGTACACACTACATATAGGATTGTTGACTAGAACAGATGTGTGTGTGTGTGTGTGTGTGTGTGTGTGTGAGACTAGTGATTTAGTTTTTAACTTTAAGGCAGTCGAATAAACAAAACTTATTGAATTACATAGAACTATGAGGATAATATATTGACAGATATTGAATCAAATGGGATAATTTTCTTACTGCTTAGGCCTCTGGTTGATTTTGGTCCTTAGGTGTGTGAGAAACTGTTTTCCAGGCAGCCATTATAGGGAGCTGGATGCAGATTACACAGGCTGCTCGACAGTCAGTACCAACATATGGCCTGCTGGGAAATCAAGAATGCAAATCAGAATAACTTGTATGTGGGGGAGATTTTCAAGGCATCAAAGATGAGTACGAGATCTCAATGAAGAATTCTTTTTCAGGTTAGCTGTAATGTTTAGGACCTGGGAAACTAGACCTGTGTCAGAGCATCTCACTGATAGCATACGTATGCTTGTCTCCCACATCAAATAAGTCTGTTGATAGCAAAGACTTCTGTGCAAAGAGTTCTACGGTCTTCATCAGAAAACCAGCCTTCCGTCTCTCAGCTCCTGCATTCCCATGCTCCATTCAGTGGTTTTGTGACATGGGTTTATTAGCTATATTTAGTTAATGTTGAGAAATAATAATGACTGGCATACCTTCAACAAGGAAGAGGACTTCCCATGAATACATTTTATTTACTGAATCCTGTCTTCCTCTCGTTTTTCTTCGTTTTTGTCTATCTGATACTCTCCTTTGTGTGTTTTAAGGTTATTGTATCTTACTGAACTATAAACTTCTGTTGAAGCTGCCTATTTACAGTAAGTCATACTACCAACAAACAAATAAAAAATAAATATTCATTAGTAATAATTGGACCACCCAGTTGCAACTTGCTGGTATCCTGCCTGCCCCAATCCTTCATTACAAGGGTAATGGCAAAGTTGTTCCATCGTTCTCCGGTTCCATGAAACTATTATCCTTTGACTTTGGAAATTCTCATGGAAGAACAAACAGTCCATTTGCTTCTGAAACTGCTAGCAAGTACAAGGAAATTATATCAGAGTTAGTTCATTTAAGGAACAAAGTTTAACCTCTTTTTCTCTCTCCTGGTTTTTCAGAAGCTTGTGGGCTGAGGCCTAGGTCAGGTCTGACCTGATATTTAGGAGCTTCCTGCTGGGCAAGTCATCACCATCCCACAATGCTACAGTTCACCATCTAAAACTGAAAGCAGGTCCTTGCCAGCTTGGGGAACAGACGGTAGAATGATGGAAACAGTAGATTCCAGAAAAGGGCAGAAACGTCACTGTGGTGGTCCCTTCTGTTAAGTATTTTTAAACATTTACTTAAGATTCAATAAGAGAAACGGCAAAAATGATTTCAGTACCAGATATTGGGAGTGTGGATGAGAACGGCCATGGAAGTGCAGAAAGCTACTCTCTCAGTTCCTCTGCCAGATATCTCTAAGAGCTGCTTCTCAACTATGCATCTGCTCAGGTAGCAGCCAGTGTGCTACCCACAAGAAGCCTTTTCTGCAGGCTGCTGGTTCGGGGGATGGAGAAGAGGTTCATCCTCATTTCCTATGAAAGGGATTGGAGATGTCAGAGTAAACTGGAAAGGATCGAAGCTGGACAAGCAAGCTGGAACGGGAAAATGTTGTCACATGACTGCCTGTAACTATGAAACAGAGAGAAGGGATCCCGTGTGGCAATAATTTAGTTTCTATAAGTTTTAGTGTTGAATCATTATCAGTGGGTGAGGTTTTTACCTTTCTTTTTTCTTTCTTTCTTTTTTTTTGTGTCAAGTTCTCAGTAAAAGTCAAGTCTCCACTGAATTTCATTATTCTACAGGCTACTACATTTCAAAAATACTTAAAATTCCTTTCATATCAATGGATTTAAATGTTATTTACTGGTAATTCTTGTAGCCTTTGAAGCTCTCGGCTGAGGTTCTGGGGTATGACTCAGCGGTACCCTGTGCTATTGACTGGCTCTTACTCTCTGTCATGCCAGGAAGCTCTTCATGGACCCCAGTGTTATGATCTCTGTGCATTCCTTTCAGAAGGAAAATTGTTTAAATGTGCTTTGCCCAGCCAAGCTCACTTATTGTGTACCTTTTAGCATCTCTATTTGAATTGTCCTAAGAGAGGAGTAATTTATTCAGTACGAATGCTGATAAAATACCAAGTATTCAATTATCTTGAATTTTCTTTTATTTCTGAGTTAAACTTACTTTCTGCATAATAATAAATGGTCGAACCAAATCTCTGCAACAAAACCACCAATATCGAGCTGAGGAAGTTTTATGTTGTAAGAAAATACTTCGTTCTTTCTGGGTTTAGAAAGCTATTTTTGATAAATACCTAATAGAAGAGTCTTAAGAATCTCAGAAAGCTATTCTCTGTTTCTGGGTGAAGTCACACAAGTATTTAGCAATTACTTAGGAATACAGATGAAGATTTTTTTTTTCTTTCAGTGTTTCCTAGACCCAATGTGAACTACTTACTGTAAGAATATCTGTGAATTTAGATGTAGGGAAGCCAAAGCATGACCAGAATGGAGGCGAATAATACATACTATTTCTGGTCATATGTTATATTACTCACCCATGTGTGAAATTAGCATAACACTTTAATAATCTCAATGTTTTTATTCTCTATAGGGAGGTTTAATTCTTACTCATATTTCTTTAATGATGAATGTCATATTAATGATAGTTAAGCCTATATTATCCTCCATTCTTGTAGTGACCCCGACTTCCTCAATGGGGAGAAAGGATTTTACAAATAGAAGAATTTTATAGAACAGATCTTCATCTCGCAGGATGGTTCATATGCTCACTAGCACTTACTTAAAAGGTTGCAAAGCAGTGTGCTTAAAAGTAGCTTCAAAAAAAAAGAAGAACCAAAACTTTTTTTTTTCATATTTTGCTTTCCTATAACTCATCTCAACATTTCTTTTGTCCTGTTTAGATCGTAAGTTGTAGAAACATTGAACTTCCCCTGAGTTTTGTAGGACATGGAAGTATTTAAATAAAACGGTTCTGATTTGATGTTTGATATTTATACTACTCCATGAATATTGCTTTTACTGTATATTTAAACAATGTATTGAGGATGAGTGAACTGGCCCATACACTGTCAGCTTGACACAAACCAGAGGCAGACAGGATGAGGGGCTTAGCACTATGTATCCCACTAGAATATTAGACTGTCTGCAAACACACCGCGCCTTTCACTGTTCACAGAGCGAATGACCAATGGTGAACTTTAAGACAGAAATGATTTAGAGATGTTGTGTAGGAGTATTGCTAAATCTGGTGGAAAAACCTGAGTCTTACCCATTGAGGAATTTCACCTTTGATGCTAAGATTGGAATGAAGAAAGCCACACAGAAGAATGTAGCAAGATTTTAAAGCTATCTTAACATATCTGGAAGGCTGAAATATGTGATGGTTATATATTTTGATTCCCTAGAAGGATCTACATTTTTTTTCCTGTCAAAGATACAATTTATAGTGCAAAAAACAATGGGAACTTATCTCTAGTAAGCTGTGCTTCCGCATGGCTAGCTATAGAGCCACCTTCCAGTCACCCAAACCCTCCAACTTTGCAAAGTTGTAGACTTGTCAGAAAATCATGGAGTTTTCCAGTCAACACTGACTCAAATCTCTTTAATTGTATGCAAGTCTTGTTTGAAACGCTAAGTTGGATTCTGTTTTTCTGCTTGATATGAAAACTATTTCTAAGCTTATAATTTCATCAATAAATGCAAAGACTAGCCGTTGAATTCCATGATGTCTTCTAACTGGCATCTAGTTTTAGTACTGAAAGGGGATGAGGGGCGCCTCAAAGTTTCATCCCTCCTTAAGAAGCTACTGACAACTGACAGTTGCTGGGGGAGGAAAGTGAGTTTGTGCCCCTGACACTTTTGGAGATTCAGGTGTTTTGTGTTAGGGTCTTTGACCTTTTTTTGAATCAGTTGCACAGGGTGGAATATAGAGTTCTAGTTTAATTTTTTTGTATGTGGACAGCCAATTTTGCCAGAACTGTTCATTTAAGAGGCCATCTTTTCTTCATAATGTATATTTTGACGGCTTGGTCAGATATTATGTAGTGGTGGGTGTGTGTTTAATACTCAAGCCTCTTTTTGATTGTATTCAGTCAGCTTCTTTGGTTTTGCACTGGTACCATGCTGGTTTTGTTACTGTGGTTCTATAGTAGAGCACGATGCTCATTTTACTCAGGTTTGCTTTCGATATTTAGGGTTTGTGTTGGTTAGGTTCTGTTAAATTGATACACACTAGAGTCACCAGGGAACAAAATAACTCAAGTGAGGAATTGCTTTCATCAGATTGGCCTGTGAGCATGTCTGGAAGGGATTTTTCTTGATTCAGTGATTGATACAGGAGGGTCTAAGCCTCAGTGGGCTATGCTACCCATGGGCAGGAGGTCACTCTTTGCTTGTATAAGAAAGCAGGCTGAGTAAGGCGTGGAGAGCAAGCCAGTAAGAAGCACTTCTTCAGAGCTTCTGCTTCAGTTCCTATCTCCAGGTAGGCTTGAGTTCTTGCCCTGTCTTTCTTCTGTGATGGACTGAGTCGTGGAAGTTTAAGCCAAATGAACCCTTTCCTCGTCCACTTGCTTTGGGTCAATGATGTTTGTCAGAGTACTGGAAAGCAAATTATGATAGGGTCTTTGGTACTTCCATACTTCAAATTTTGGATTTTTTTTAAAATAATCTCTGTGAGTAATGCAATTAGGACTTAGATGGAGATTGAATTGAATCTATGGATTACTTTTGGTAATGTGGCCATTTGCACTATAAGAATGTGTGGCAGGGGACTGCCAGCTCTAGGTCAAAGTGGGAGAGACTGTCTGAAAAGTCAGGGAGCAGAGAAAAGTAGAGAAGAAAGCAGCCTGCAAAGAATTCAACTTTAGTATTAAACAGTTTATGTATGTATGTATGTATGTATGTATGTATGTATGTATGTATACACACACACACACACACACACACACACACACACACACACATATTGGTAGGTGTGGACTATCTTTCTTCAATCTCTTGCCTGAGCAATTGTTTGGGCTGCTTTTCTGTGTCTTAATTTTCTTAGTCTAGAGGCAGCCTCTTTTTCCATCATGTGTTCCCTTTCCTGGTTATTTGGATTGCTGTCTTCTGAGGAGACCTGATGCTGTACTTCTTCTGTTAGTCTTGGTGTTGTTTGCACTGCAGCCAGAGGGTTGGGCAGTGTGTACTGTAACTAGATGTGTCTGTCAGTCCTTTAGGGATCAAAGAAGGCTGCAGGCAAGCTTTCCTTTGACTCCCTCAGACTCCAGTACTTTCAAGTATTCACCATGGCTTGGGTATTTTTTGCGGATCTGGTGATTCTCTCTCTCTAGTGTGTGGCTCTGATAAGGTTCCCACTGCATAGAATCCTGTGTGGTTCTGAATCCAAGTTTTTCCCTTTTGCTAGAGCCTTGTGCAAGCCTGTTCTCAGAAAAGTGACACTTCCTCTGGGTTTCCAGAGTGAGTTACTGAGGAAAGACTTTTGTTTCTAGTTGCTGTCTCACTACCTACTTAATAAGGGCCTGCTTAAGATAGCTTCTTGCAGCTGCTCTTGTCAAATGCCAAAGTGAGAGGCTTTCTAATGCCCATAGGTGTGCAAACTCCAACTCTGCTCAGCAATGATTCCAGTATTTACCATGCTATTTCAGTCTATTTCACTTTTTCTTATTTTTTCCTCTTTGATTTTTAGCCCTCTGTTGTCCAAGAAGCCCTTGTAGCACACAGGCTCTCTCTTTATTTCTGTAAATTATTGGGTGCTAAGAGATGATTTGCTGAGACTCTTTCATTGTCTTAATTCCTGGCAAACTGCGTGCACTTACATTCAGAACTGATTACCTCCTTGATGGGATGGAGTGGATTCCCTCTCCTGTTTCTCTTTCTGGAGAGCTGCTTCCTAACTGTTCCTGGATTATGCCCTGTGTCTTTTATTTCTTTACTGTTTTTAGTGTAGAAACCACATGGATGGATGATGGTTTTGCCATAGTCACTCAGGAAATTTCCAATACACAATGGAATTCCATTCAGCCATAGAAACCACATGGATGGTGATTTTGCCATAGTCATTCAGGAAATTTTCAATACACAATGGAATTCCATTCAGCCATAAACATGAGTGAAATTATTCCTTTGCAGGAAAATGGATGGACTTGGAGATCATAGTGTTTCAAGAACTAGTCAGGATCACAGGGATAAGAATTGCATGTCCTTCTTGTGTGCGTGATCAAGGAGCATGACAGTATAAGAGGATGATGAGAGGTGTGGGAAGATCTAATGGCAGGAGGGAGAAAGGATGGGTGGAGAGCAATAACTACGGCCGAGGTATATTATATGTTTTTATTAAGATGTCATGAGGGGCTTGAGAGATGGCTCAGTGGTTAAGAGCACTGACTGCTTTACCAGACATCCCGAGTTCGATTCCCAGCAACCACACAGTGGCTTGCAACCATCTGTAATGGGATCCAATGCCCTCTTCTAGTGTGTCTGAAAACAGCAACAGTATACTCACATATATAAAACAAATAAATGTTAAAAAAAAGATGTCGCGATAAAACCTTTTACTCTGTACAGTTAATATACATCAGTATAAAACCACACACAAAGAAAATGGTCTTTTAGAACCTAACAATATAGAAAAACTAAAGTGAACACATTAGATCTAAACATACTGACACGGTAAATAAAAATAAAATATAAGTAGAAAGTATAAAGAGATGATGATGAAGTCATTGGATCATACTAAGGAGGAAGTGCGGCAGACTTTTCACTTTTGTTAATACTTCTATTTGAGACTTCATCAAGTTAGCGGTAAAACTATTTTTAAGTGTTAACGTGTAGGACACAAAATACATTTTTAGAAGAAAAGTTTGTTACACATTCAAAAAAAATTACTAAGGTTTCACTTCGAATTTTGTTGAAACAAATGACTTTATATTGGCTCACCAGATTTCAGTGTGAAAAATGAATCATCCCAATATCTCTGCGAGAGTAGTGTGGATGATTGCCGGAAAGGAACATTTCAAATGCTCTCTAAGGAGTTGCAGAGCCGTAGGATTGAGAAGAGACAGCTCGTGCAGCTACCTGTTACTTTCCATGGTTCTCTCTTTTTACCAGATTCACATCCTCTTTCTTGTTGCTTTCGAGTCTTCCATTCTTTGCATTGACTATATGCATTTTTCTAAAAGCTATTCTTTCCATGTGTTCTCTTCTTACACCTGGAATTGAAGGATGACAGATGACCCCTATGACAAGAGTAGAGACATCCTCTGTTGTCAGTCTTGTTTAGCAGAAAGATGGCTCCAGATTCCTGAAGTTAATGGACAAATCCTATGCTCTGATGTTGCCAAGTGTTTCTCTGTACATAATCAACTCATCTTTAGAGTTGATTTCAAATGTCTCTACAATGCATTCGATATCAAAGGCAACATTTCTAGAACTCCCTGTATTTATTTACTTCGTTGAGAACTTCTCTCCCAATTTGTAAACTCCCATCAATAAGTCTGTTTCAGTGGTGTTAGTCCATCATGGTGGGGAGGGCACGGCAGAGCGGAGTAGCCCTTATCATGGTGGCTAGAAGCAGAGAGAAGAGCCTCACGAGGCCTCAGTGTTCCATGCATTTCTTCTGGAATGTCTGCTTTTTGTAAAGCCTTGTCTCCTTCCCTCTTCTTATTCTTCCTCCAGTTTGTTTGAGACAGTCTCACACTGCGTACCAAGCTGACCTGGAACTGTGTAGCCTAGCTAGCCTTGAACTCATAGCAATACTTCTGCCTTAGCTTACTAAGTGCATGCATGAGGCACTACACATGGCTACAAAACTCTCTAAGCTACTTTTATCCTCAAACCAAGAGACAATAAGGGACTAGGAGATCAGAGATTATGTGTCATTTTCTGAGTCCCTGCACAGCACATGTGGGAAGAAAATTGACTTAAGAGGTAGTTAGTGCTTTAGCTTTGGAAGCCAACAGAAAGATCCTCTCTTACCTGCTGTGACTCAAAGGGTGTCTTTGGAGTGCCTTTGGAAGCTGAGAATCCAATTTCATTTTGAATTTTCATTTTTATAACCTGGAGATTGCTGAGGTCATCAAGGGGGTTAAAAAAGTCGCATGTGCCCCAAGTCCCAAAGACTTTGGTGATGTCTGACTCTTCATCAATCCCAGTTCAGCTTTTCAGGAGAAAATTCTCCCAAGTCACTTGGGTGGCGTGTCATTTTCCATACCCTTTATTGAGTGGCCGTGGTCCCTCATTCCTAGAGTCATTGATTTCCTCTCAAGCCAGGGATACAATTTTAAAGTTCTATTTTTTTTTAATTTTCTGAAAGGAAAAGAAAGATTCCTTTGTTTCCTCTCTCGAGTTCTTAATTCTATCACCGGCTACCTGTTCCCTCTTATCTCTGGAATTGAAGTTATTAGAACTTCCTCAGCAATCAATAAGGCAAAAATATTTCCACTTGATTACTACTTCATTCGATAGCAATATTACCCTTTTTGGAAATTCTGAAGAAGGAGTGAGTACATAGGATAGAAAGCCCTAATTCTAATACAGCCTGTAATTCTTTTATTCTCAGAATTGTAGTCATTTATACTTAAAACAACCTCCTCCCCCAAACAAAAATCTCCAACCCTTATCAGGGTTTGTAAATTCAAACAGAAAAATCTGTTAGTTGCTTTGATAGAATTTCATTCCACTTATGCCATGGCACCCTTGTGCCAATCCGTTGCGTTTTTCTCAAGCATTCTTTCTACTTCTCTTAATAGCCTCCTGAGTAATAATAAGCATGATTTATAGGTAAGGAAGTAGATGTCTGGCACATCAGCAGCTAGGAGCCGGTGGAGCAGGTGTGGTGTTAAAAGCAGGATGCTCCACTGTTTTGTGAAACTGTTCCATGCAGAGAATGATGGAGAACACTTGCTTGACACCACACGTGTTAAATATTACTAGAGTGGGAAACAATGTTTAGAAAACAAGACCAGAGCACAAGCCGTGCTCATTCTCACGATGATCAATAACCTCCTTCTCTCTCCTTCACACGCACTGATCCCCGCTCATCTCTGTCTACCTCCTTTTTATTCAGTTTTAAAACTCAGCACAAATACCACGCAGACTGCCCTCAAACTGGCCATTCTCCTGCTTCAGCCTCCCTAGAGGTGAGATTACAGGAAAGGGCCATCACCAGCTGCTGCTTCCTTTCTTCCTCTTCTTTCTCCTCCTCCTCCTCTTCCTCTTCCTCCTCCTCCTCCTCCTCTTCCTCCTCCTCCTCCTCCTCTTCCTCCCCCTTTTTTTCCATACAAGTTCTCACTATATAATATAGCTCTTGCTGGCGCAGAACTTTCTATGTAGATCAGGCTAGTTGTGAATTCCTGCTTCCCAAGTGCTGGGATTAAAGATGTGCACATGGCTTACCCTTGTCTGGCTTACACCTCCAACAGCAGCAGCAGCAACAACAACAACATCAATAACACACCAAGAAAGCCTACTAGTCTCTTTTAATCTCATTTTTTCACATGTAGTTAAAAATATTGTTATTATTATTATATTCTTGCACATTCATTGATTGGGAGTTTTCTTAACTTATAAGTTTTAAAAAAAATACGTAGGCAATGCGAGTGTTTGCCTAGCACGTGTGAAGCCCTGGGTTCTATCTCTACCACAGCATAAAAACTGAGCATGGTGGCATACATGTGTCACTTTGGGAGATAGAGGCAAGATGATGGGAAGTTCAGGGTTATCCTTGACTACATGTTGAGGCCAGTTTAGGTTATATGTGACACAGTCTCGGGAAAAAAGAAAGAAAGAAAAGGTCAAACGTTTGTAGCAGTTGCCCCTTTGTGTTCTAACTTGAAACTTGTCTTGCTTTGTCCTTTATTAGGCTGAACAGACATTAAATTTTTACCAATGTTTTCTTTACCGCATGTGGACTTTGAACCTTCCTTTGGTAGTCCATACTTACCGAGGATTTAAGGGAGTAACTCAGCTGCTTTCCCCAGGTACTTCAGTAGCTAATTTTTAAAAAATTCATAATCTAGACGTGGAGTTTCATTCTCACACATGTTATTAGAAATGGATCTAAGTTTATTTTTTTTATTCCAAGTGGCTGCACTGTTTATCCAGTTTGTTCCAGTTATCATTTATGAAGCAGACCGCTTTATTCTGCTCACCTGAGATACCGACTTCACCGCCATTGATTTCCCTGTGCCGTCTAGCCTGGTTTTGGACTTTCTTCAGTAGTCTATCGGTATGCGCATCTTTTCACGCAGTGGTTACCATGTGGTTTTACTTACAAGTAGAACACATTCCCAACTCATCTTTTACAGGCGAGGAAACGGGGACAGAGAAGGTCAAGTGTCTTTTGCAAACCAGGGAGTGGCAACACCAGGGCTGGAAACTGGTTCTCTGAATTTACGACACAGTACTTTTCCTCCCTGGCTGCGGCTACACTGCGCTCATCTCTCTTTAGCTGTCTTTGGCAAGACTGGAAAATCTAGTTATGGGGAAGGTTTACTTTGTCCAGAGAAAAACAGCCACTGGATTACGCTTTTCCTGGAATATGAGGCACACGGCTTATAGGGGGGGTATATGTAAAGGAACAGTCTGTCACATGGATTGATTCTCAGAGACTTCACCAGGCAAGATCGTGGGGGAGTGGTAGGGGTCACATACAGGGAACTTGGGAAGCAGAGGGGTTAAGTGGGATATCCAGTCACACAGCATGTTGGTGACAGAGATGTAGTTTTAACACATGCTACCCAGCCTTCCCAGCCCCACGATGATTTATTGGACACTTTTTTGAACAACTGCTTTTTAAAAGCTGCTGTACACTTGTGTGTACATTAAAATTTTGGCCTTGCTATATCACATCCTGCAGAAGAAGTTATTGGTAGGAAGTCTACACTCCGTTTAAATTCCTGCTGAAGTTTTTAACCTTAAGAATGAAAAGCTTGTTGGATGGGTTTGGAGAGACAATTCTTCTTATAAATAGTGCTAAAACTTCTTTTTTTTTAATATGGACCTGTTCAGCTAAAATCTAAACAACAAAGACATTTGATTTACTGCAGGCATTAGATTGGAGTCTTAAGTGGTTGTTTTAATTTCAGAGTTTTTATAAAAGAGCCGCTCTCACACTATAGTTGATTACAATTTAAAAACAGAGACGTATGATTTATTATAAACAGTGTTTTTGAGAGCTAAACTTTTTTTTGAGGAACTAAAAATATGTATTTCAAAAAATTTCAAGCCCAAAGGATTTGGGGACCCATGCCGTTTATTTCTTCCTCCTTTGGAAATGGAATGTGATTGCTGAGTTCTAAATGGTGAGAAAGTTTGTCTTCCAGGGTGGCATCAAAGAGGGAGAAGTGGGACCTAGGAAGCTTCTGGTTTCTGTGTCTGAGCTGAAGACAGCACTCCAGGGATCCAGGCAGCTGGGGGAGTAACCTGCAGTTTGGAATTGGTTTGCCTGGCCACCTCTTAGTTGTTATCTCTTCTTTAACTATCATCTAACAATGAGAACATTGCTGCTCAGGGGAGTCTTGCCAGAAAATTATATGGCACCCAGAAGTGCCAATGTCTGGCTTAAGAAAAATATGAGAAAGTTCACGGAAAGGATGAAACAGTCCGCTTAGATAGGAAGGATAAGCTGTTTGTCACACAGCGTGCTGAATATAGCTAATAATAATGTCATATGTTCAGGAATATTACTATTAAAGCAGGTTTCAAAATTTCCCACAGAAAAATGAAAGGTACATGAAGGAACATGGGTGCTAACGAGTTTGGTCAAGTCACTTCAAGATGTATGCATATATATATATATATATATATATATATATATATATATATATTTTAAAAAAAACCTTACTTTTGAAGATGTCATACACATATACAATGAAATATGATCAGATGTCCCTTCAGTCTCCTCCTCCCAACTCCCTCCTATTCAGCTTGGCATATTCCTCTTCTGACTTAACGAAGTGCACCTAATCCAGTTAGCGATACTAGAATGTCTATTTATATGGGGTCATCCACCAGAGCAGGAGAAACTTACCAGTGGCCATATCTTTGATAAAGAATGATTCTCCATCCACTGCTAATAGCTCTTCAGTGTGGTCCTCATGGATATCACTTACTAATCTAAGCCAGGATTGTGGTGGGCTTGATCACATGGAGGACTTGTGCTACAGCGAGCAAGGCTGTAACACAACGCTTCCTGATTGGATTTGAGGCCTGTCCCACAGGAGGAAATTTGATGTCTGGTAAAGTGATCCTGGTCAAAAGCCCACGGTTGGGAAGGTCACGTAGGTTGAAGGGTAGAATGCATTATTGTTGTCTTACTATATGATCATATTGTTAAATTGCTTTCTAAATATTTACATTTTTACCCATAGACCTGGATTACTCTCACCCTTGGTCAGAGAGGCTTCTTCTTGAAGTGTGTAGCAGTCGACGTAAAGAGGCATAGGAAGTCTGTGCACTGAGGATAACACTGAGTGATCGGCACTAATTGGGGCCTTCATGTTCACATCCCTGACACACATACCACTAAAGCTCAGGAGACATTGCAGAGGATTGACCAGAAAGAATGCAAAAGCTGGATGGAGGCTGTTGAGGGACGTTGAACATGCATATTCTAAAACAGTTTTTACTTTCCAATTAAAATAATATTAACGATGAGAGCAATTATTAATAATAATGTGAAAGCAGCAGATCTAGAATAACTCTTGGCATGATATGAACTTGGGCAATCCAAGATCTTGACTGAAATTCAATTTATTATCATAGCAATTTTAAAAACATAAGTAAAACACATCAAATTGGAATAAGAGCAAGGTGACTGCGCCAGTAAATTGCAGGGGGCAACTGAGAAATATGAAGGTAGCTTGGGACTCTGGTGTGCTTTTGTGTAGCTTATTCTACATTTTTTGTTACGTAAAGTGTCTAGTTATGTCCCATTGGATAGGTCAGAACCATGTCCTGGGAAGGTTGGACTCAACACCATTGGTCAACTGTCCAGTCATTCTTACTTGGCAACATTTGCTAGTTTATTCATTCATAAATATGAGAAGGATAAGCCAAGTCACATGGGGCAAAGGGTGCTTCATCACTAAATGTGGGACCTTTGTCTTGGCTTTGCTTGCTATGATGCATAACGTTAGGTAAATTATTTAATTTCATTAGACCAGAGTTTCCTCACTTATAAACGCATGTGGTAGTTGAAATTCTTTGAAGACTCATAGTGCTGACGTTTTGCAATTGTTGGTTAGTGTCTATCTAGAAAGGGAAAAATAGTGGAGTCTAGGAGTATATACTTACTTTGCCCCAGAGTTTTACAAGCTCTTAAATAATGTATTTTTACATATTTATGTACATACATGTATGATTTAAGTGCTCTTTCTTTCTTCTTTGTTTCGTTTTTAAAGAAATGATTTCTCTGTGTAACAGATAATCTGCTTGTAGACCAGATTGGCCTCGGACTCACAAGAGATCCACCTGCTCCCACCTCCCAGGGACTGGGATTAAAGGCATGTACCACCACATCTGGCAAGTGCTATTTGAATATCTGCAGAGATATCTGCTACAATGGGAATAATATTAAAATATTATGGGTGTCTATTAAAAGAATCCATAGTTAGTTAAGTATGACTTACATTTAAAGGGGGCTTGTGGTGGGAAGGTAGATATGAGAGAGGTGCTAACAATTAGAGCAGAAGATACAGTGTTCAGAGCTATCGACCACTCACTCCTCCAGGAAGAACTTACTGGAAATATCTCTGTTTCCTTGTCTTTCTATGCCAGATTATCAAGGCAGTTTGAATATAAAGTAATGAGTTATGCAGTCCAGTCTTTGGGGACAGATATGGAGCTCAGTATCAAAAGATACAAATAAAAGCTTTGATGTCTTTATTTGATATACCGTGTATAAAAGAGAGTAAATTTGCACTAGCTGAAGCATGTGACAATTAATTCCCATTAGAAAAATCAGTCTGTACTTGCTTACAGGGGGAGGAAGGAAGATTTGTTTGTAGGACCTAGTGAATGATTTAAATGAAATATTTTAAATGATTTTAGAACCATGAACAGGAAATATCAAACCTGTCTACCATTTCTTACTTTTCATGTTACCGTTAGCCAATTACATTATTCCCTGCTTCAGGAAAGCAGCGTGCCACCCAGATTTGTATGTTTTAAAACAGGTGGAACTCGGTTTATGCTATTTCCCCTTTTTTGTAATCAAGAAAATTAACATTATATTTACTTGCCTAATTTGGATGCAGAGATATCTATTCTAAATGCTACATTAACTAAAACGTCCAGTATTTTTTTTTATTAATTTTGAAGATGATATGCCATGGCTCAGTCCTCCAAGTCTTATGTAGCCAGAAGCCACTAACATGGGGGGCGGGATAACACTTCTAACTCAATTTGTTTCAGATGTTTTACCAGGAGACAGTCAGGGATTTTTTTGTGACGTCTCCCAGAGGCAATATCTACTCAGAAAGGACAATGACTGTCACTGTGTCACAGAGGCCTTCTAATAGTGTCAGCTGAGCAGAGAGTTCAGCAACTTTTTTTTCTTAATTAGATATTTTAATTTGTTTACATTTCAAATGCTATCCCCTTCCGGTTTCCCCTCTGCAAACCACCTATCCTATCCCCCTTACCCTGCTTCTATGAGGATGCTCCCCTACCCACTCCTGCCTCACCACCCTAGCATTCCTCTACACTGGGGCATCAAGCTTTCATCGGACCAGGGTCTCCCCTCCCTTTGATGCCAGATAAGGATCCTTCAGCTCCTTCAGTCCTTCCCGTAACTCCTCCACTGGGGTTCCTGTGCTCAGTCCAATGGTTGGCTGTGACCATCCGCATCTGTATTGGTCAGGATCTGGCAGAGCCTCTCAGGAGACAGCTATATCAGGCTCCTGTCAGCAAGCACTTCTTGGCATCCACAATAGTGTCTGGGTTTGGTGACTGCATGTGGGATGGATCCCCAGGTGGGGCAGTCTCTGGATGGCTTTTCCTTCAGTCTCTGCTCTACTCTTTGTCCCTTTGGATAGGAGCAATTCTGGGTTAGAATTTTGGAGTGCTGATGCCGTGAAACAGTGAACACTTAACTGTGCTATCATCCCTTTCCCCCCCTACATGCCTGCTTTTCTTTTTCTTTTCTCCCTTAGCAACTCTTGCATAAGTCAGATTGTGTGTCTTCTCACACGTGACTCTCAAAAGAAACCCACAGTGCAGTTTGTTGACATCTACGGAGAATTCCTTCACATAAGAAAGAGCCGTCTGGATCATGAGAACATGGGCCATAGCACAGGCACTCCATCAGTTTATTGTAATGTGATAGATACCAATGAGGTTATTTCAACTATTTTGGTCTTTCGAGATGTTTAACTGTTTGTTATCTTTAGGGTCTGCTTGACTTGGGTACAAAAGATGGGGCTAAATGACATCTGGTGGTTTTTCAACGCTGCTAACTCTATTTCCCAGATGTTGGTCTCATGAGTTGCAGATAGTGTGGATCAGAAGGGATGCAGAGAACACAGGATTCAAATTCCTTTCTGCTTGCATTTTTTTTCTGTCCCCTTATCCCCGATGTACTTCTGGAAACACACAGTGAAGAGACAAGTCGAGGCACTGATAGATGGCAGCGAGTCAGGAGAAGACAGTGTGTACACAGAGAATCACATAGGGAACTGGCGTGAGTTTCGATGAAATCGCACTTTCCCAAGTGTTCTGAATTAATTGGTACCACAAATATTTTCTTTTAGAGCAGATAATTATCTGCATAGGAACCCCATACAATCTCAGAGAGAACACATGTTTTTTGTTGAATGGATCTGAAAATAAATTACACTTATTGATTCCTTATTGCAGGTCATGTTAGTATATTTCAATGTCTTCATTGGTTATGCGGTACTAAGAATGTGAAAATGACTGGGTGTGATAAGTATAAACTCAGTAAACAAAATAAGGTACTAGAGGAGTTTCAGCGGGTTAAAAAGAGGAAATTCCTGAAAGAGTATAACGTTCGGAATGATGACTACTGTTATGCCCATAGTAATAAAGTTTCAGAGGTATAACTTATTCAAGAAATGTGATAAGTATTGGTTTTGAATACACCAATACTCAGTAATTGATAAATAAATTATTAAAGAAAGTTTGAGTTATTAAATTATATTTTAAGATAAGATTATTTTAGGAGTGAAGGTTAGCCGCAGCTAAACTCTGTGGGCAATAGGCTGATTCAAATTCTTATATTCATATGAACTGACTTTTATTGTCATTTACCATATTTTATATATCAGTGCTGACTGTGTCATACATGTGAGGACATGTTCTTCATCTAACAAAGACTGTGTTTTACTAATGGCCATGTGGCTGAAAAATAAATTGCTGTTTTTCAGTACTTGGAAAATCTTCTCAAGATTTTAAAAATATTTCAACAATTTGCTAGGATTATAGAATTATTAGTTATTTGATAAACTATATTTTATCAATTAATAAATTAATAACTCATAATTATAATTATATTCTTTATGTTAGTATAATCATTTATGCTGATATAATAATACATTTCTAATAAATGTCTACTAAATACATATATAACAAATATATTTATAATAAATATAATTCTTGTATTCTACCTGGCTATTGGAAAATTGGGATATATATCTATATCTGAGTCTCTTGACATAGCCCTGGCTGTCCTGGAATTTACTATATCACTATAAACCAAGCTAGTCTCGAACTCACAGATATCTGCTGCCTGCTTTGGCTTCTCCAATGTTGGGATTGAGGGCATGTGCCATCATGCCTGGCAGTTATATTTCTTTTCTTTAGCATGTCATGATCCTTAAATTTTTATTCAAGTGAAAGATAAGGATTCGTTCAATGAAATAACATTTTCAGAAAGAAATTACATTTTAGCCACTTAATTATTACTGAATGTTTTCCAAAACTCCTCAGAAAAGGTCAACTTGCATATGAAGAATCACTTTCTTATGCATACATGTATAAATGTTTCCTCAAAAAGAGTACCTATAGATAAACAAAATTCAATTGCAAACTATGTAACGTACTGGGGATCAACTAGATCAGTGGTTCTTAGCAGTGCATTATGACTCCTTCTGGGTTTGAAGGAGACACTTTCACAGGAGTCTCCTAAAACCATCAGAAAACATAGATGCTCACATTATGATTCATAACAATTGAAAAATAGTAGTTAAGAAGTATCCATGAAAATAATTTTATAGTTAGGATCGCCTCAACATGAGGAACTATATTAAAGGGTTGCAGCATTAGCAAGGTTGAGAACCACTGCTCTAGATAAACAAGATTCTCCAAAAACAAATCTTCATGATTTATAGGAAAAGGTGGGGAGAAGAACAGAGTTTTTTTATTAGAAAAATTGATTCAGGGTAAAATGCTTCAAATTTCTTTGAAATACCCTAGTCTGTAACACTGGTGGATGGAATTATATAGACAATTACATTATTTTACATGTATTTAAGATTATCTAGAAATCTCAATTATACAGATTGCTAGCTTTCTATTTAATTAGTCTGAAATGATCGAGGCCTGAAATCCATTTAGGGACTCTGAGCCATTTTTATTTGGTTAGGGAACCTTTTAATGTATCACTCTTGAGTGCATTAAATGGTCATTAGGGGCTAAATGGTTAAGGCAGCTTATCAATATTGTGAGGTCTTTCTTAGATTGAAACTCACCCCAGAACAGCTCATGCTCTAATATGAAGCTAAGTAAAAACACAAATCTATAACACTTGGAGTCTCTCTGGTAGTTTGATCAGTTTTGTGTCCTCCAACGTTAAAATATCTTAGAGAGAACTTTGCAAAATCAAAAAGTCCCCTGATGCCTGAATGACTAATGGCAATCAGTACCAACTTTAATTCTAAAATGCTATCTTAATGTACACAGAGTAAATGCATACCAGTTAAAAACATGGTTCAGAAGGGCACATATCTCCGAAGCCAAAGAGACTCCAAAGGAGAGATCATGACATGGAAACCAAAGAGCTATTGCATCTCTTACTGCTCGTCCCAGGGACCTAGCTGTTCTCACACGGAATGGCTGGAAGATAAGGAACAAAAGGATAAAGCTTTTTGGAATCAATGAAATTTTAGTTTTTACAAGTGCACTATATCTAGATTCTAAAGATAAGCTCAGAATGTGTACATCCTGATTTATTGAATTGGAATTCCAAGTAAGCCTTGCTAAATCAAAGTGCTGTTGTTAATCTGTGTCAGATGTATCTTTAATATTTTTCTGTCACAAGAAAGGATAGCCTATTTCTTACTCATCTTTGAATCATCATACTTCTATAAACTCAACTTACCTCTTATCTATGTAAATATGAAATCACTGGTTTATCAAAATAAAAATTTCAAATAAATTACTTCATATTGAATATTATATTCTGTTGTTTGTTTGACTATGTGTAAATGTTAATTTACCAAGACATTCCATGTTATTTTCCAGAAAAAATGGTTGTTTAAAATGAGTTTTATGAATAATCATCAATTGTAGGTATAGAATTTCATTTTGACAATAAATTGGACCTTTTCTAACTAAATTCATTTTGAGAATTTTACATACGAATATGATACTTGCATCATTTCTATCCTCCAACATTTCCTGTGTCCTCACTTCTCTTAAATTCATGACATCATTTATTGTTTTATATATATATATATACATATATACACATATGTGTATCCTACTAATTGCACTTACATAGGTGTGTTTAGGGCTGACCACCAGGAATTGGCTATCAGGAGGCTCACCTAGAAGAAATTGTATTCTCCCTTTCTCAATAGCCATTGATTGCCTGTCTAGTGCCATTGATTGCCTTCGTCTGGTGGTGAGACCTTGTGGGATTTCTCTCATCCATTATTCATATTGACACACCAACTACTATTTTCATTAGGATTTTGTTGAGATTTCATGGGATCAGCTTCCCTGTCATGTTTAGAAGAGACTACATAGGAGCAGATGCCTTAGGACTCTGAGACTTCTACACTCTCCTATGCTCTTCTACACTACCCTTTTGTACCTTAGGTGTACAGGTTGAGTTGTTGATTAGGTGATAGGTACCCCATAATCAGTTGCTTCCTGTACTTTGACCAGCTGTTGATTTTGTAATAGTCTTAAATTGGAATTTTTTACACATAGCTGTTTTACAGAGGGAAATTAATATATAGCACATTATATATACACAGCGTATTCAGCGTTAAAAGGCTTGAAGCAGATACATCAGGGAAACCAACAGCAATCTGACATAAAGGGTGAATCCCATGACTCACAATGGTCTCCTTGTGATCATACCTTCTTCATGCTGCACCCGTCTCTACTCCACCTCACCTGTGGCAATGACATATAAGCTTTCTGTTACTATAGATGAATTTGCATTTTTAAAGAACGTTCATCTAGTAAATCATATAGGTTTTACTCTTAACTTTTCACTCAGCATGATCAAATTGGAGTTTGGAGTTTCATATCCTCTTTTAAAAAAATGAATGTGTAAAATAGTGTAATTTAATTTGAATAAATTATTTGCTAAAATTATGATCACTTGGCTAACTTTTAGACATCGTCCTGCTGTGTTGTCCAGATTGGCATGGAAATTATATTCTTCCCATTTCAACATTGGGAGTGCTGGGATTACAAGCATAGAGCTCCATAACTGGGTTAAAGTCATTTTTCTAATGGTGCTACTTTTTTCATGACGTATATTTAAAATTAAAGACAGTTTTCCTAAAGGACTAGAAAGATGATCTTGCTCTCTAACTATTGTGAGAATGAATGAGCCACCCCCTTTCCTTCTCTTAACCAATTGTCCTCCCTGGTGAGCTTCTTTTGCTCTGAGCTCTTCTGACAAACCTGGGGTGAGCCTCTTAGTCTTCAGGTTCCACCTCTTAAAGCCGTGGATAGAGCAAGGGGGACACACTGCCCCTGGCTCTGCCTGCAGCTCAGATGAACCAGAAGGGTCTTGGTCTAGATTCTATTCCTTTCATACTGAGAGAATTCAAGTTATCTTTACATCTAACAAAGTGTTAACTGGGAAATTAGCTTACTGTATGACAGTAACTGATGTGGGTTTACCAGCAGAAGTCTTTTGGTTTGAAAGTATGCTTTTACATTTTGCGATAAACTCATGAGTGAATAAAATGAGCTATTATTTTTTCAACTTTTTTCTTTGTTCTGTATTATTTGAATTTCTCAACTTATATTGTATTTTGTGACTTTATACTTCATTTCTGTATAGCCAAGGATAACATCAAACCTCTGGTCCTCCTGCCTCTAGTTCTGAGTGCTAGGATTGTAGACTATGCTATCACACCTTGTTTATGTGGTTTTGATGATGGGCTTGAACTCAGGGCTTTGAGTATGCTTGGCAAGTCCCCTCCAGCTGAGCCACATTCTCAGCTTTCCTTATATTTATTTTTATGGAGAAAAATATAATTAATGCCAATTAATCGACTGAAATATGTTCACATACTACTTTTAACTTTGCTTATTTTCAATGATAGGCTTTTAAAAATGTATCCCAGACTAGCCTTGAATTAACAATCATTTTTTGCCTCAGCTGTCCAACTGCATGGAAGTTTTTGAAAGATTTGATACCTTTTATATTTAAGTGTTGAGTTGATCAACGTGTTTGTCAAAATTTAATAGTAGCCATCAAAGAATTCCGATTACTTCCTTACTTTAGGAAAGATAAATGAGAAAATGTGCAAAACATTTTTACCAAATTTTTCTTCCCAACGTAAAGGTTGATAATTTCGAACTTAAGGTAAGTAATAACGTAGGGGAGGAGAGTTACAGAGTAGTTACATTTAAGCTTTTAAGAATTGAATAATTGAGGTGGAGAGATGGCTCAGAGGTTAAGAGCACTGACTGCTCTTCCAGAGGTCCTGAGTTCAATCCCCAGCAATCACATGGTAGCTCACAACCATCTGTAATGTGATCTGATGCCCTCTTCTCATGTGCATGAAGACAGCTACAGTGTACTCACATACATAAAATAAATAAATAAGTCTTTTAAAAAAAGAAATGAAAATTAAATCAATTAAAAAAAGTTTTTCTGAGTCAACTAAAAGATTTTGTATTTTTGATTTGGGAGTCATGCAGCCCTGATTCTTCTTTCTCACTGAGAACAGGAACAATGAATTATTTTCTTTCTAAATTTAAAAAAAAAGTCTTCTTATTTAGTTGTATTTATTTTATGTATATAGGTACTTTACCTGCATGTATGCATGCACTTCACTCTATGTGTGCCTGTTGCTAGCAGAGGTCAGAAGAGGGTGTCAGATCCTCTGGTGGCAAATGGTTGTGAGCCATCACATGGGTGCTGGAAATTGAGCCTCGGTTCTCTGGAAGAGCAACAAGTATTCTCAACTGCTGAGCCAACTCTTCAGTTCCCTCTTAATAACTTCTTAATTAAATTAAATAAATGAAACCACTGTGTGCTTGATAGCTTTATGTCAGCGTGACACAAGCTAGCGTCATCTGAAAGGATTGAACTTCAACTGAGAAAATGGCTCATAAGATCAGGCTGTAGAGCATTTTCTTAATTAGTGATTTATGGAGAAGGACTGGCCCACCATTGGTGGTGCAGTCATTGGTCTGGTAGTCCTGGGGTCTATAAGAAGTAGGCTAAGTAAGCAGCACCCATCCATGGCCTCTGCATCTGTTACTGCTGCCGGATTTCAGTCCCTCTTGAGTTCCTGTCCTGACTCCCTTCAGTGATGGACTATGATGTAGAACTGGAAACTAAACAAGCCCTTTCCTCCACAACGTGCTTTTGGTCATGGTGTGTCATCATAGCAATAGTGACAGTTAGTAAAATACAGTTAGGGTTATCAAAATCGGAAGCATAGTTTAAATCGGAGAAAATGTTAAAGGAAAGATGATGCTTAGATGTAAGTCAAGAGAACAAGACTCAAAGTAGAAGAAGAAACAGTCACTGGAAATACTTGTCAGTTATTCTGTTAAGTGTGAGAGCAACTAAGCTTCACAATCTAAGAAAAGAAAAAAAAATCTGCCTTTGAGCAGTAAAATACAAAGGAAAGGAAAGATTAAGCCAACAAAATCTATGTTGGTAGCAGTCAGCTTTATTGACCATTATTAGCCATTAAACACTATCGAAGCTAGCACAATAAACAGTCTTTTAGGATTTTAATATATAAAATGTCAGAGACAGCTTCAAACAGCCCTAGAAAAATCTAAAAGAAACCCCTTGGTAGAAAAGATATTGCTAAAATATAAAATAAAATTTTAATTTAAATAGAAAGAAAACCAAACCGCATATGCCCGCCTAGGTTTGAGGGTATGAATGATGATTGCATCCGAGTGCAGAGCATCTCTCTTTTTTTCTCTTAATAAAGTATTTATTTCCAAATTATTTGATATTTTATTTATTTATATTCAGATGTTATCCCCGTTCCCCATTCCCCATTCCCCCCCTCATTAATCTCCTATCCCATCCCTTTTCCTCCTTTTTTGCCTTTATACTGTTTAAATTACATGCAAGTATTAAAGTCAGTTGTAGGTTGAGGAACTAGCAATACAATAGATGCAAATAGTCAAGGAACAAGCAAGACAATAAACCCAGATAGTCAAAGAACACGCACGACAATAAACAGAGTCCCGTGATCACTCCTGTGATCACTATTTCTAAGGGCTTGGGCTTATTAGGATGACCAAAATATCTGAGTCCTTTGCTTTACAGAAGCTTTGCAGTTTTATGAGGTCCCATTTATTAATTCTTGATCTTAGAGCATAAGCCATTGGTATTCTTCTCAGGAACTTTTGCCTTGTGCCCATGTGTTCGAGGCTTTTCCTCATTTTCTGTTAGTTTCAGTGTATCTGGTGTTATGTGGAGGTCCTTGATCCACTTGGACTTGAGCTTTGTACAAGGAGATAAGTATGGGTCAATTTGCATTCTTCTACATGCTGACCTCCAGTTGAACCAGCATCATGTTGAAAATGCTGTCTTTTCCCCCCCACAATGGACGGTTTTAGCTCCTTTGTCAAAGATCAAGTGACCATAGGTATGGGGGTTCATTTCTGGGTCTTCAATCCTAGTCCATTGATCTTCCTGCCTGTCTCTATACGAATACTATGCAGTTTTTAACACTACTGCTCTGTAGTATAGCTTAAAGTCAGGGATGGTGATTCCCCTAGAAGTTCTATTATTGTTGGGAATAGTTTTTGCTATCCTGGGTTTTTTTGTTATTCCAAATGAATTTGAGGATTGCTCTTTCTATCTCTGTGAAGAATTGAGTTGGGATTTTGATAGGGATTGCATTAAATCTGTAGGTTGCTCTTGGCAACATGGCCATTTTTACTCTATTAATTCTGCCAATCCATGAGCATGGGAGATCTTTCTATCTTCTGAGATCTGCTTTGATTTCTTTCTGCAGGGACTTGAAGTTCTTGTCATACAGGTCTTTTACATGCTTGGTTAGATTCACACCAAGGTATTTTATATTATTTGTGACTATTGTGAAGGGTGTCATTTCCCTAATTTCTTTCTCAGCCTGTTTATCCTTTGAGTAGAGGAAGGCTACTGATTTGTTTGAGTTAATTTTTTATCCAGACACTTTGCTAACATTGTTTGTCAGGTTTAGGAGTTCTCTGGTGGGAGTTTTGGGGTCACTTAAGTATACCATCATATCACCTGCAAATAGTGAAATTTTGACTTCTTCCTCTCCAGTTTGTATCCCTTTGACCTCCTTGTGTTGCCTAATTGCTCTGGCTAGGACTTCCAGTACTATATTGAATAGGTAGGGAGATAGTGGGTAGCCTTGTCTAGCTCCTGATTTTAGTGGAATTGCTTCAAATTTCTCTCCATTTAGTTTGATGTTGGCTACTGGTTTAGGTATGGGCCTTGGATTCCTGATCTTTCCAAGACTTTCACCATGAAGGGGTGTTGAATTTTGTCAAATGCTTTCTCAGCGTCTAGTGAGACGATCATGTGGTTTTTTTCTTTTAGATTGTTTATACATGGATTACATTGATGGATTTCCGTATATTGAACCATTCCTGCATTCCTGGGATAAAGCCTACTTGATCATGATGGATGATTGTTTTGATGTGTTCATGGATTCGGTTTGTGAGAATTTTATTGAGTACTTTTGCATTGATATTCATAAGGGAGATTGGTCTGAAGTTCTCTTTCTTTGTTGGGTCTTTGTGTGGTTTAGGTATGAGTGTAATTGTGGCTTCATAGAATGAATTGGGTAGTGTTCCTTCTATTTCTATTTTGTGGGACAGTTTATGGAGAATTGGTATTAGGTCTTCTTTGAAGGTCTGATAGAATTCTGCACTAAAACTGTCTGGTCTCCAGCTTTTTAAGGAGGGCAGACTTTTAGTGACTGCTTCTATTTCTTTCGGGGTTATGGGACTGTTTAGATGGTTTATCTGGGCCTGATTTAACTTTGGTAACTGGTATTTGCCTAGAAAATTGTCCATTTCATCCAGATTTTCCAATTTTGTTGAGTATAGGAGCTTTTGTAGTAGGATCTGGTGATTTTTAAAATTTCCTCAGTTTCTGTTGTTATGTCACATTTTTCAGTTTTGATTTTATTAATTTGGATACTGTCTCTCTGTCCTATGATTAGTCTGGCTAAGGGTTTATCTATCTTGTTGATTTTCTCAAAGAACCAGCTCCTGGTTTTGTTGTTTTTTGGATAGTTCTTTCTGTTTCTACTTAGTTGATTTCAGCCCTGACTTTGATTATTTCTTGCTGTCTACTCCTCTTGTATTTGCTTCTTTTTGTCCTAGAGCTTTCAGGTGTGTTGTCAACCTGCTAGTGTATGTTCCCTCCAGTTTCTTTTTGTAGGCATTTAGAGCTATGAGTTTTCCTCTTAGCACTGCTTTCATTGTGTCCCATAAGTTTTGGTATGATGTGTCTTCATTTTTATAAAATTCTAAAAAGTCCCAGTTACTCATTGTTTGGGGTGTGTGTTGCTGTCTCCTTACCTAAGATACAACAGGGGTTAGAGCTCCCGGGAGCCCTGCCTCCTCTGTGTTTTGTGGGATCGAGTACAGAGCTGTAGCCCAGGATCTGCTCAGTGCTCTGGCACAGATAGGAAGCTACACAGCGTCTCTTAAAGACTGGCCTGCTCTTGAGCTTGAGAACTTGGTATGCTCTGGCACATTTCTTCATCAGAATGGATATAGTTGAGATTGCCAGGAAAGCAGGTCTATTCCAGTCAGCCACTTAGCAGTTGCTTGGACTTTGGCAAGACTTGTTAGTTTTGGAGGCTTAGTTTCTTTGAAGCTATTGATTAGATAAAACTGTGTCCCAGTTGTTCAGTTGTATTTAAATCATGTACATAGAAAAAGAAGCCATGAAAATAAAAGAGAAACTCCCCTTTCTGCTCCTTCAGGGTCTGTACAACAGACACACGGAATGTAGGAAAGAGAAATACCTAAATTCCTTTTTTTGCCACCTTAATCTCTGACCCTAAGAATGATTGTCAGATCACATGTCTGGTGGGGAATTTTTATACCAGTTAGAAGTGATGTGAAAATAAAAGAGGTTTTGAAAGCCTTGGCATCTTGTCCTATCTTTCCTAAGAGATAAGGCTTTAAAATTTAGGTAATTGACAAATGTTATGGGAGTAATCAACCACTTTCTGATTAGAACCGAGGTCTACTACATGAGATGTAACCCATACCTGGTATTGCTAAAGTTTCCTATGGCTAGATAGATCATAGGCCTTTAGGAGAGAATCCAATGCTATTATTCAGCTAAATGGATAGAGTATTAGAATGACTCCTACTGGCTTACTACTATACATACACACAAGAGCATCTCTCAATATGAGTCAGAGAAGCTTTTCCTTGCAGTTGATCACAATTAACACAGAAATCCTAAACAGTGCAATATACACAGAATAAGACCCTATGGAATTCTCAGTCCTATGTAAGACATCTATACCACATGTTCCCCATGATGTTCAGAGGACAGAAATATTGTAAGATCTTGGGGGTATTGGATAACATCAAGGAAACAGTGTTTTCCAGTCACAACAGGGTAGTTCCAAATATGACCTCATCACATTTGTGACAGCATGCATATGACCTGTGTAACTCCAGCTGGACAAAATAGCAGCAGAGAGGGGGGAATATGGGAATGAATTGCCATCACTAGCTGAGGCACTCTTGATATTTAATAGCTTCTTGAAGAGGGAGAGTCAGATTTCTTTTTTTTAAATCATGTGACAACTGGTAGATTGCCCACATACCAGGGCAAGCCTGACTCCTAAGACTAGCAGGGAAACACAAACTGGGTTTAGTGGGAGAAACAAAGTAAAAGAGGAAATTTCAGAGTTTAGTGGTAAGGAGAATGAGAAGGTGGAGAGAGAAGATTTTGGAGGAGTTGAGATGTGAATATGTTCAAAATATATTGTATAAATATCTTAGGGTTTCTTTTGCTGTGATAAACACTATTACTAGAAGCAAGTTGGGGAGGAAAGGGTGTATTCGGATCCTAGTCCATCACTGAAGAAAGTTAGGACAAGAACTCAAGCAGGACTGGAACATGGAGAAAGGAACAGACGCAGAAGCCATGGAAGGGTGCTGCTTACTGGCTTGTTCTTTAGGGCTTGATTAACATGCTTTCTTATAGAACACAAGACCACCACCCACAGAGAATTCCCTACAGGTTTCCTACAGTCCTATCTTATTGAGGCATTTTCCTAATTGAGATTCCTTCCTCTCAGATACTTTAGCTTGTGTCAAGTTGACATAAAACTACCTAATACAATAAAATTCTTAAAGAAATAACAAAAATAATGTTAACAATTAAGTGTCTTTATATATTAATGATATACAATAATCTTTTTTTTTAAGGTAGACAGATAACAGTGTCTACCTTAGTTAGGGTTTTACTGCTGTGAACAGACACCATGACCAAGGCAACTCTTATAAGGACAACATTTAATTGGGCCTCACTCACAGGTTCCGAGGTTCAGTCCATTATTATCAAGGTGGGGCCATGGCAGCATCCAGGCAGGCATGGTACAGGAGGAGCTGAGAGTTCTACATCTTCATCTGAAGGCTGATAGCAGAATACTGACTACCAGACAGCTAGAATGAGGGTTTTAAAGCCCACACTCAAAGAGATACACCTACTCCAACAAGCCCACACCTACTCTAACAGGGCCATACCCTCTAATAATGCCACTCCCTGGGCCTAGCATTACAAGTCATCACAGCTCCCAAATCTTTTTGAAAAAATTTTCTAGTTTTTTGAGACTTTCGTACAACCTGTTTTGGTTATATTCACCCTCCTTTCCCTAACTCTTCCCAGATCCATTCCCTTCCATTTACAAACAACTTTGTGTCACCACACCCTTTAAAAAATATATCAAGATTGATTTGTGCTGCTCAAATATTCGTGGATGTGTGGCCTTCCACTAGACCATGCCAGGAGCTACACCAGAGATAACTGACTCTCTCTTCCAGCAGCTAACAGTTACCAATAGCTGCATGGCTAGAGGTGGGATCTTGTGGCTATCTTCCTTCTGGGATCTAGTTTGGTTTGCATAGGTCTTATAATGCCATTATAGCCTGTGTGAGTTCATATTTGTAGCTGCCCTGCTGTGTCCCAATGAAACTGTTTCTGTGTGATCATCTGTCCACTCTGACTCTTACAGTCTTTCACCCCCTCTTCTGCAATGATCCTTGAGCTTTGTGAACAGGGTATGTGTTATATGTGTTACATTTAAGGATGAGTATTCTGGTCTCTTATTTTCTGCTACTTGGTGAGTTGCAAGTCTCTGTGCTAATTATCATCTACTGCAAGTAGAAGCTTTTTTGATGGGGCTGAGAGCTTCACTGACAATATGCCTATAGGTTTATTGATGTCATTAGGAGACAGTCTAATACTATGCCCAACTAGAAAAATAATAGTAGTATTCTTCCTTAAGGTCTATGACCTGCCTACCTATAGGTTATTAGCCTGATAATGGTACCTAGTATGGTTTCATCTTGTCAAATGGGTCTTAGATCCAATTAGAAAGACTGAAGGAGCTGAAGGGGTTTGCAACCCCATAGGAAGAACAATAATAACAACCAACCAGACCCCCAGAGCTCCCAGGGACTAAATCACCAACCAAGAAGTATACATGGAGAGACACATGGCTCCAGCCGTGTATGTAGCAGAGGGCAGCCTTGATGGGCATCAATGGGAGGAGAGGCCCTTGGTCCTGTGAAGGCTTGATGCCCCAGTGTAGGGGAATTTGAGGGTGGGGAGGTGGGAGTGGGTGGGTGGGGCAACACCTTCATATAAATAGGGGATAGGGGTTGCGGAAGGGGGTTTGGGGTGGGGGAACTAGCAAAGGGAATAACATTTGAAATGTAAATAAAGAAAATATCCAATAATAATAAAAAAGAAAGTATTTGGTTACTCCCATTATGTCTGTGCTAGTACTGATTCAGTGGACATTCTTGCCAGGCTGGTCATTGATGTAGCGCAGAGGGTTCACAGCTGGGCAAAAGTAATGGTTAATTTCTCCTCTGATACCATGTATAACATCTTCCAGGACCACAAAAGCTAGTTAAGAGAGCGGAAGCTTCCAGGTCAGCACCATCGTGATTTCTCCATGTTCTATGACTCAAGAAAGTACTTAGGGTCTCAGAAAATTAAATATAAGTTACAAATGAAAAATTACCGTAATACAGGCATAAGATTAAGCCAATCAACATTTCTTCCAGCATGAAGTGAGGAGGGGCTCATGAGCCTCCACTTGTAGCTGAAGATCTATTGCCAGTTGGTGTGCTTCTCAAAGAAATGGTTCTGGACCTTAATACCAACCATGCTCCAAATGGATAACTCCTTATCCATGAGTGTAAGGTCAGCACAAATTGGAATAATTGAGCTATACAAACAAAACAAAACAATACAAAACCCCAAACCAAAAGACAATCGAGTTGAGAGGGGTAGGTAGATGTGGGAGGAGTTACTGGGAGGAGTGGTAGGAACATAGGATCAAAATACATTGTATGCATGTCTGACATTCTCAAAAAATAAAATAACACAAATATATTAAAATAGCTAACATTTTGGTTAGGGATGTGGGGGGAGGAAATTAATATTTTTGAAATATATTATATGAACTCAGAGGGAGAATAGTTAATTCTTTTTCTATTTGATTTTGAAAAGGGGGAGGTCCTAAGTAGTAAATAATAAAGTAGTAAATAATAAAGAAAACAAAAGCAACAAGAAAACTCCCCCCAAAACCTCCTCTGAACCCACAAGAATCTTGCAAGCCCAGTCAACTAACCAATAGTAAATTACTCCTAAACCTGCCTACTACTAGTTAGAAAGGTGTTTGACAATCACCTGACCTTTCAAACAAATGACAGGACCATTTTCACAGATTGTGGGGAACGAGAAAGTGCTGCAGCTTCCCACATTGATCTATGATACTTATCCACAGCTAGTCATCCTACTGTAAGATCTCAACACTTGTTGAACATACTGTGTTGAATCAACAGCTTTCAATTCTTATTTAGAGTAGAAGAGGGGTGAGGTGGGAATGCTGAACAAGTCTTATGTCTTTCTACTATATTATGGGCACATCATAAATAACTGTAATTCACAGGTGTAAATAATTGAACCAAGGGTGATGGCAAACTGCATACTCAGCTGAAACTATAAACAAGGCAGAAAACATATTTCTAAGACCTTGCCTTGAAAATATCACATCAGCCATTATATGTCACATTTGCATGTGTGTACTTTCTTATTTTCTTTTGTTTTATATGTGTGTGTTTTACATAAATTGCACTTCTACCTCTTTTAGGGATCTAACACACATAATTACACGTATTATCTATCATGAGACTAAAATGCATGCTCATTCAATTTTAAAAACACATTTTCTTGAAAAACTAGGTTCCAAGTGATATGAACAGGAAATAGATGTAGAAACAGGCCAAATAGATGTAGAAATTGGTTTTGGGAGCCAAATCTGATTTGAATAGCAAGTTGTCTACAGCAATTCCTGCCAAAAAATACTTATTGTAGGTCAGAATTTCTTCTTGTGTGAACTAACAGAAAAGCTTCTCTATCAGGTATATAGTGTGCTACATGACTAAAATCACATTACAGTGGGTCAACAGACCATTTGACTTGTAATGTGCACATACTTAAGATTTTAAAGCTTAATTAAAAGCAGGTAAGCTAGAAGTACAGCGTATCTGACATTTTGTTCCTGCATAAATCATCCATTCATTGTGTGTTGAAGTCCTAGATTCTAAGGTGATGATATTCAAAGAAGGGATTTGGGGGAAGGCTTTAGGTTAAGAGGGTAAATGTAAATGTCTCTTTTATTTCCTCAGCGGAAGAGACGAGATGAAAGCCGTACTCAACCTTTATGAGAGTATTTCCTTCTCTGTACTAACTATCCTTAGGCCTAGGCTTCAAAACTTCAACCTTCTGCACAATCTAGTATTCCTTAAACCTGGACTTTGAAGGTTTCAGCTTCCAGCCTCTGTTAACCTAAGTCTACAGTGTTTCAGCCTCCCGAGAGTTACTGTTGAATAAACTCACTCTTTCTGAACTCTAGCTGGTTCCACTCAACTGTTCTGGCTCAAACTCCTCTCCAATCTGACTGATTCAAATTGGTTTCTCTCATGTTATGACTCAATTGCTCTGTTTGAAGACTGCTTCTAAATTCCAGGAACTGAACTGCTCCAAACTGCACTGAACTCTCCAACTGAACTGAGCTGAACTGAACTGACCTGGACTGGACTGGACTAGACTGGACTGTATTAAACTCAATTCTCTCTCACTTATAGATCTTTAAGTAGCCTCTTTTTTCTATCTTTCCTCCTGAGAGTTGGGTGTATACTATCTTTGATTCTTTCTGTCAAATCTTTCTCTGATTCATTACTTTGCTGTCCCTCAATTAGATGTCTTTGTTTGGGATTAAAGGTGCACACTAAAGGCATGTCTGTATTCCAGCCAGACCACATCTTTGGATGTGATCCCTTGCCAGAGCAGCCATGTTGCTGGACTAAAATTTTTCTACACAAGAGGATGGAGTTCAAAGTGAATGGAGTGAGTGCTCTTATAAAGGAGGCCTCAGGAAGAGCCCTTTCTCTCGTTGCTTTGAGAGGACAAAGCAAAAAAGGATAGTTATCATGAACCACAAAAAGCGTCCTCAGTAGATAGCAAATCCTCCGATGCTTTGAATTTTTAAGATGTCCTAGCCTTTGTAATTGTGAAAACAAATGAAAAATAATCAGTAAATATATAGTACTATCTTAATTAATTAGGGTTTCTATTGCTGCCATGAAATACCATGGTCAAAAAAGAAGCTGGGGAGGAAAGGGTTTATTTGGCTTACACTTTCATATTGGTGTTTATTATCAAAGGAAGTCCAGACTAGAACTCAAACTGAGAAGGAACCTGTAGGCAGGTCATGAAGGGGTACTACTTACTGGTTTGCTTCCCCTGGTTTGCTCAGCCTACTTTATTATAGAACTCAAGACTACCAGCTTAGGATGACATCACCCACAATGGGCTGGGTCCTCCCCTTTGATCACTAGTTGCAAAAATGCCTTAAAGCTGGATCACATGGAGGGATTTCCTAAACTGAAGCTCCTTCCTCTCTGACAACTCTAGCTTGTGTCCAATTGACACAAACCCAGCCACTACAAATACTTCTGTAATAGGATCCCAAATGAATAAGAACATCTATGGAGAGTTGTTTATTATTCACTCAGCTAAATTTCATGGACCATGATAGGAATGAATAGAAATTATCATGTAATATAAAGAGTGCTTTCCCTATTGTAAACACAGTGCCAAGGACTTCTCTGGGTGAGGAACAGAACAAACTCCTCAGAAGGATAAAAATCACATCGTTTAGCATGGCAGTACATGATCAGAACCAAACACGAGTTACCGTCAGAAACGGAGCATCATTAGTGATGTTGCTAGAAGTAGCTAATTTGAATTGTTGATTAAGGTCTCTAAGGGTTAAAGTGCTTATGGTAGCATCCAGAGAAATGTTTCATCTTTCGTTGAGAAATACTGGTTAGCAAAAACAACCAATGAAAAGAGAACAATATGAACTTCAACAAGAAAACAAAGTGTAAAACCAAAAGCAATCAAGCCACCCCGTGTCGCTGCTGATGCGTAATTAAGGAAAGGGTGACCACTGGAAAAAGTTGGCTGAACTAAAGTGGTGTGTTCAGTGAAGCAAGTGATATGGCTACCTTCTGGGGAAAGCTTGTTCGCTGCTGAACTGGAAAAAGACAGTTTTCAGGGAGCTGGAGAGATGGCTCAGCAGTTAAGAGCATTGACTACTCTTCTAGAGGTCCTGAGTTCAATTCCCAGCAACCACATGGTGGCTCCAAACCATCTGTAATAGGATCTGATGCCCTCTTCTAGTGTGTCTGAAGACAATGGCAGTGTAATCATATACATAAAATAAATAAATAATTAATTATAAAAAAAAAAACAGAGACAGTTTTTAGGCTCTCTTCAAACTAGAGAGCCATAAGACAGGTCAAAGAACTTAATGTTGAAGGTCGTGAACAAAACTGAATTAAATTAGGAACATTGTGCTATTAGTAAAACAGAAAAAGAAAGCAACTCTCTGGATAATTAGGAGAGAGACTAACTAGGACTTGGAGAACAATTAGATCTGAGAAAGAATAAGCAAACTAGTGGTTGGGCAGCCCAGAAATTCTGGTTTAGGCAACAGGTTTCATCTTGTGGCAAGACAAGGGGCTCAGTTCGGAACATACTGTGTGTGAGGTCGATAAAGTTGGGAGGCCCATAGATATTGAAGAATATGAATCATAATGTCACCCAAGCAGTCTTGATAAAGTCAGTGTTATGTAGAGTGGGTGATCTGTTGACTGTATGAATATTACTCAGGGTGAGTAAATAAAATACAAGGGTTATAGCTACAAGGGTTACATTTAGGGAGTGTCTTAGTCAGGGTTTGTATTCCTGCACAAAGCATCATGACCAAGAAGCAAGTTTGGGAGGAAAGGGTTTATGAAGCTTACACTTCCACATTGCTGCTCATCACCAAAGGAAGTCAGGACTGGAACTCAAGCAGGTCAGGAAGCAGGATCTGATGCAGAGGTCATGGAGGGATGTTACTTATTGGCTTGCTTGCTCTGGCTTGCTCACCTTGCTTTCTTATAGAACCCAAGACTACCAGCCCAGGGATGCTACCACCCACAATGAGCCCTCTCACCTCTGATTACTAATTGAGAAAATGCCTTACAGGTGGATCTTATGGAGACATTTCCTCAAGGGAGACTCCTTTCTCTGTGATAACTCCAGCCTGTGTCAAGTTGACGAACAAAACAAACCAGTACGAGGTGGGGGAGGGACATTGAAAAGTGCTTTGAAGAAATCATAATCCTTAGATGTAATGGGTTCCAATTCACCATTTAGTCAACTGAAAAACCTAGCCAACTCTCCAAGTCTTAAGTTTCCTTACAACATGAAATAGAAATCAAGTCAGATGATGGATTGAAATTATTTTGTATGATACATGAGCTAGGGAAAACGTTGATAGTTTTGATAGTTTCTTCTTTGGAAGTAGCTGTGGCATGTTAGACTGAGGTGTTAGCTATATTTTTGGTTCTGTCACCAGCAGTATAAATTTGAGTGTCATTAACTTCATCTTGATGACATAGAAATAATAGTACTTACCTCACAAGTATGTACAATGTTGGAATATACTTAGCAATGCACCAGGCATGAGTCAGCTCATCAGAGTTCAATGTTAAGTCTTTCTGGTTCAGCAGTAATCACCTGTCACTTGTTTTTTAAATTCAAAGAATGGTAATGGTATATAGCATAGCAGGTCTTCCATGCCCAAGCAGGCTGCAGATCTTGGTCAAATGCCTGTTCATCCTTCCTGCTTTGTTCTGGGTTGTTTCACTAATTGATCCTGGCTCCAGGTATAATCAACTAGCTTTATCCCCATGCTTCTGCATATGCTATGAGTTTCGCTGCGTAGAGTGACTCTTTCACGTCATTGCCTGGAAAAATTCAGTTCATTGTTTAAGGTATTTCAGTCACTTCTCACGAGTAGCTTATGTGTCTCCTCTGAACACTCCCATTTTGTATCACAATTACTTCTTCCGTCATCTCCTTTAGAATTTAAGAGCATTTCTCCTTTATTAGGGTTCGAGCCAAGGAGTGAAGAAGCCATACAGCCCTCAGTACAAAAAGTCTTGCCTCATACTTTTCTGTACCTTCAGAATCTAGCACATAATACACATGCCGTGAAGGAATGTGAGTGTAAAATTTGCTTCTGAATTAAATATTTAGAAATGTGGAAAAATTATTGCCCATAGAGATCACTGCCCATAAACACATAGGCATTGAGAATTGAATTATAATGGCTATTATCTCTTCTGCACAGGCAGTTACAAATGCCTATTGCATTAAAGATCATCTCTTACAATTTCAAATGACTTCCTTGGTAAGGTATAAAATACTGGTGGCTTTGGTTTTTCTGCTGAACTCCCATAATTATAAAATGACATCCATTTATTTTATATAAGTAGCTTACCAGTCTTGACTTGCTGACCTTTGGAAAATTCAGCACTTTCTATTTATTTAAGAGGACAAAGGCCCTACCCCTTAGGGATAAGCAATTATTCCTTAATGGGGGAAAGACCATTCATATTGAGAGCTGTACAGCTTGTTGACTACTTGGCTAGGATCCTATGAAAGAAGAAATCATTAAGTGTTGGTTAATCCTTATGGCTCTCTGTTAGTGTTCTCATCATGTTTTCTGCCAAATACAAAGATTAAGTTTGTGCAGAAACCCAGTGATAAGGAGCTATTGACCAGATAACATCTGGAAATGAATAAGAGATTGGGGGCTGGGAGTTAGTGGCTTCAACACCTGTGCTCTGGAAGATGCTACTACCATGCTGTGTGTGTAAACATACTTAGAAAAAGCAGTGTGGGATGGGTGTGTTTATTGGGATTTAATTTGGGTTGAATTAGAAAGACCATCTTTTGCTCCCAATGCCTCACGCTTCAAATGAGTATGCATAGGAAATCTCAGGTTTGACAAAATTCAGGGAATGGGTAAAAGAGATGTAACCAAAATGAATTGAGTCAAGGTTGGAAAGGATGGATTCCTCAAGGTCCAGGAAGCCAAGAAGGAAGTTGGAGAGGATGGAGGGTTTGATAGATTGTTTCAGTGACATCAGTGACAAAGCTGCTATGAACTGGACATGGTGTTGGATTAGGGAGGTCTAAAAAATGTTACAGCACATGAAGTTTTGTGTGTTGCTTTTTTTACCCTTTGGTTTCAGTGTTTAAATTATTTGTGTGTGTGTGTGTGTCCCCGTCCATGTAAGTGCAGTGTTCACTGAGGCCAGAAGAGGGATACTCTGCAACTGGAGTTTCAAGTGGCTGTGAACTGCCTAAAGTGGATGCTGGGAACTGAGCTCTGACCCTCTAATGGGAAAAGAACACCATCTTAGCTGCTGAGCCATCTTTCTAGGACTTCTGCTTAAATTTTAACTTACCTGATACAGATACGTCAGTTAAAAGGAATTTGTGGCCATTTCTTCTTGTATCACCTAGGAATATTCACAAGTTGAAGTTTAATATGAGGTGTTAAACAAGGTAGTAATTTTTTCCCTTTCTTTTTAAAAGTTTGGGCAGCTGTGGCAACTCATTAGACCAATTATGAGGAGCCAGTTTTTTTCTCCTGTTTTTCTGCTTTGTGTTGCTTTTGCTTGCTTAGAACGTTTTTTGCATTTTTGCTCAGTGAGTAGGAGAAAGGAAAAAATGAATGAAAGAAAGAGAGAAAGATGGCGTGCCTCTTCTCTTCAAGATTGTACTCTCCACTTTGCTGGATCTCCCTGTCATCCACACTTGTTCATTTGCTTCTCTTAGGATACAAGGGAGACTGAGCAGCACAGACTATTTTTATTTACGGAGTTCCTGATTTAGAATAGCAATACAACAAAATACAATAGGCTTAATGATTTTCGGGGTAGAAATTCATTTCTCAAAGTTTCAGAGACCACAGTGTCTAAGATACAAGTACTGGGTATATACAAGGGAGGCTATCTTCAGGTTTTCAGATGGCTGTCCTCGAATACCTTCACAAGGGTTTGTGAGTATGGGGTAAGTCACTGTGGTCTCTTTTCCTTGTCTTTTAAAGACACTGATCACATCATGTCCCCCTACTCCAAACAGAATCACCTTAAAGATTCAGTTTTACAGGTGAGATATGAACAGCTAGCCAACAGAAGCGTCTATTGTTGGTTAAAATATGGAGCTTTTATTTCAGTAAATATTGAGAGAAGCATTCACAGTGATTCCAGCCAGCCTGGGCTTCCGAGTAAGATTTTATTTCAACAACAGAGATACTGAAAATTTTTACTGCAAAATAATTTTTGAGGTAGGGTAATATCCTAGGGTGTATTTAGTCATTCACACAGTATGATAAGTGGTGTGATAAATTTGGCGACACGCTGGGGAATCTTACATATATCACCTACTCTCATGAAACTTACATCATTAGCGTGAGTGAGAGAAATTTATGGTTTGAATAGATAAGTAAGTGGTAGTAATTATTATAAAAGAAAACCACATTGAGTCCCAAAGGATCATATAACAGGTTCATCTGCCTTTGCCTAACAGTAAGAAAAGGCTTACACAGGTGAAATTTGAGCTGATATCTAAAGAAAGATAAAGAGAAACACTTATTGAGCAATATTAGAAAGCGCGAAGAGTTGGGGGAGGCAAAGTAGGAACTTGTAATAGCAAAGGAAGAGAAGTCAATCTGGTGAAAAACCCCATGGGACAAGAGCTGAAAACACTCGGTGTCCTTTGAACCCAGCAGGAAATAATCGTTAGCGATGTCAGAGATACATTTTGGATGCAGGCAAGCTGTTGGACTGAGAAGTGCAACCACAGGAAGAAGGCCAGGGGTTGGTGCCTGTGAGCAATCTGGGTAGATCTTTTTTAGGCAAGTGCTCTACCATTGAGCTATTTCATCAACCTTAGATCTGTTATTTTTATTTCATGTTTACCTTTATCCTTGGACCTATAACCTCTGCTGTTTTCCTCACTGGCCTCAGTTTTATACATTTTACTTTTATGCATCGTTCATTTAAACTTTAAAAAGTACTAAATATGTTTGTGAAAATCTATAATTATTTTATGCTCTTTTTAAAAAAAGACATATTATCTGGCAGTGGAGCTATACATGGTCTGTTTATTAGACTTTTATCAGAGTTACTCCACACTGATTTTTGCTTGGTCCATGTGTCCTTAGAATTGTTATTTCTTGCCATGGTAAAAATTTATTCTGTACCTGCCTGTACAGTGCTTATGCTTGATTTTCTATAGTGAAAGCTTAGAGGTTGTTATCAAACCTCTAATGTTGTCAATGATTATGTAATAAGCAATATTCTGTATCTCTTGTAGTAAGCAAAGAAACATCTGTGGAACATGCATTTAGGGAATAGTTGATTGAACTATGGATCCTGCTCAGACTCAGATGTGGAGTATTGGCTAGTTACCCTACAGAATGGCTGGCCAGCTCACACTCTCACCAGCTATGAAACATGGGCGTTTCCTTTTCCTTATGTGCTTGCTAGTATTTGATCCAGACATATTGAATTGAGGCCCTTCATACTTTTTACTTGTGGCAATATGAAAATGATGACAGTCACATGATTAGATCTGTACATTTAAGGGGAAAATAAATATATCTGCATTAACTTTAAGTTATTTCACAATAAAAATTATTAGGTTCAAGACAATTTTCTAGGGATAAATATATGGCTTCTAGCTCAGATATTTGTCCCTTCTCATTTACCCCAAGTGCTTAAAGAATCCAAGGACTAAATAAAATATTTATAGAGTAATTCTATAAAAAAAATTCTCTGAAACCTGAGGGGAGCAATTAGAAGTTAATAATAGAGCAGTTGTCAATTATCAGAGTTATTTTAAACTACTAGGAGAAAGATACTCTGTCTATTTCCCAATTGCCTCTCTCAAGGCTTTGAGGCAGCTGAGAAAACAGATTTCCAAGCACGTCCTGAACTAACAGTGCAGTTTTGAATCACTAGTTTTATAAAAGTTGCAGAATTGTGATGACTGAGTAGTTTTTCGACTTCTTGTTTCTTATTTGATGAATTTGCTTATATTTATATTGATATTCATGATAATGTTATCATCCCATCTTTGTCTCTTCCCTTTCTAAAGGAAATAGTTCTAAAACTCTTTATTTTTTTTAATATAATTTGACAGTTTTATACATGGATATAGTGAATTTTCCTCATTTTATCTCCATTACCCTGCCTCATTCTTCTCCTCTTCCACTGAAGTTTTTCTTTCCAACAATTCCTCTCAAACCTTGATGTCTTATCTGTCTGTCTGTCTATCTGTCTGTCTTCTATATCTAAACCATCCATTGGATTTAATTAGGGTTTCTTGCATGGATTGGGGCTTATTTACTGTAATATAGGCAACGTATCAGTGTCGTCACCACTGCAGAAAATGCTGCCCCGTCTTCCTGCAGCCATTCATTATCCATTGACCCTCAGTGAGGCATGAGCCCCTCCTCCATTCATGATGAGATGGTGACAGGTCTAATTTTATCAAAATCTGGAGCAAGAAACTACAGCTGTAGTGTGTTAGGAAGCAAAATAGCCAATGCAATGTCCAAAAGGCTCTGCTTCAAAACACTCCATCTCATCCTCTGCCTCCTACATCCTTTCTCTCCTCTTCTATGATGTCCCCTGAGCCTCAGAGAGGGTGATGAAAGCTTTCCCACTTAGGACCCAGCACCCCAGTTTCTCCCACTTAGGATTGAGCACCCCACTTTTTCTCATCCCTCTGACCAGTTGTGAGTCTCTGAGTGAACCACCATCTGCTGCCAAAAGAAGTTTCTCAAACAAAGGCTAAAGATAGCACTGATATCTGGGCATAAGAATAAAGTATTAAAGTGGGTTGATACCATGTCCATTTAGGAAAACAAGTGTAAGCAGGTTCTCTTCTGGGGCCTAGAACATACCAGTTATGACCTTTTGATCAGATTTACTGTGCTAGGCATGATTTTCCCCTGTGGAGTAGGCTGTAAATCCAATCAGGAAGCACTTTGTTATATCCATGGTAGTCATGGCTGTGCTGTGGTATTTTTCTAATTTTTCAGATCATCATGGCAGCTTGTGAGAGTCGTAGCTTCCAGATACGTTGATGATTTTTCTTTCTTAGCACACTACATAGCACCTTCCAGCGTTCTGAATGCTAGCCAGCAGGAAGTTTTCAAGGCAGGTACAGCTGGGACTCTCTATACTCCGACTCCCATTCGTGCAAATTCCTTCATTCCTGGTTATATTTTATTACTGCAGGAAGTGTATGTATGCAATAAGCAGGATTTGAAAGAACTCTTTAGAATGCAGTCTCTTCTTGGTGAGCACGAGAGGGCTGTCACAAGAATGTCATGTGAAAGGATGGACGGTTGAGAGATTAGGAGAAAGAAAAGAAAAGGAGATCGGGCAAAAGTAGATAAAAGATTAGGGAGGGGATTAAGGGGAAGAAAAGGCCAAAGAGGCAAATTCATTCCATCCCATCTCACCTTGATTCTTTTTTTTCTGAAACACCCAAATTAATACGTTTGTTGTTTTGGAATTTTTCTATATGTTCATAACTACAGTGTAAAAAATGTTTTCCTCCAGGACTATTACTTTTCTCACCACCAATCCTTAAATCCATTTCCATGGTAAGTAGGATGACATCTTTGCTGTTGTGTCTGTTTCCTGTTGAGAGGAGACAGAGCAGGTTTTTTTTTTTTTTTCTATTGGGGTTATTGACATGATGAAATGTGCAGATCCACGTAGGGACATCATAATGAATTTTGGTTTTCTGTGGATAGTTAACTGTAATCTAAAGAAGGCTTTTTCTTCAGCAAAAAGGGCTAGGGAGGGAAAGAATAGAAAGACACAAGGGGAAATTGATAGTCTTTAGCTAGGTACAGGAAGGAGACTGGGTAGTGGGGAGACAACTGAGACGCAGACAGACAAGCTCTTGTTCTCCTGGATTATATTTTATGTGGGGAAATGAGGGAAAGGTGCTAATCAACAAGCAAGTGTCCTGAAGAGAATAAAACTGGACAGTGAGGTAGTGAGTTGGCAAGAGACTGAGAATTCTGGGAAATTCGATTTGAGGGGGCAAGGTTTTGGCAAAGATTTTTATGGAGAGAAGGAAGCAGCTACCATGGTTATGGGAATGGAAAAAAGACAATGTCACTGGCAAGAATAATAAATGATATATAGATAAGGCCAGAGAAATAGTCAAGAGTCCAGAGTACATAGAGTCTTAGCGGTTGTGGCTCAAGATGTAAACTGTGGGTTTTATACTAGGGGTGGTGGGGAAACTTTCAAACACATGAAAGAATTGACTCATTTCAATAAATAGTCCCCTCCTTGTGTAAGATCACCAAAGATTGAAGTAATATCAAATAAGACAGTATACTGGAGGGCTTAGGAACCTGATGGTATAATTCAAGATCTTGGAGAATTTAGGGATATCTTATAAGCAAAGAAATTACTTCACAGATACCATGCTAAATTTAAATGGAAGCTTCATAAAATTGCTGACTAATAATTTTGCATGATGCTGCTATTTAGTATTTGAAGGGGAACATTTAAAGGTTCTCTGATAAGTTGCTGAAGATATGTGATTCTATTAATCCCCCTGAGCAATTAGTGCAGAAAGCAAACAAAACAAACAAACAAAAACCATGAGAACTTAAGACCATGTGAGAAGAAAAATCTAATCTGAAAATATTAAATATTGGACCTTGGTTTTGGGACAATTGTAGTGACAGAACATCTTGAGTTCTGTTAACAAATAATCACAATCCACTTAGTAAAACAGACAGTGGGGTTTCCCATGGATTAAGCAGGAAAAGTCCTTGCTTTGCTAACAGTTCCCGATTCTTAAACTTTCAAGTTGAAGTTCACAGGTTGTTCCTGGAAAGAAAAAAACAATCACATTCCCACTTGGACACTAAACACAAAGGACTAGATGATGTTTTTTAAAAGTTGGGTGATTTTAAATGAGCTTTGAGTGAAAATGAGCAGACTATGAAACTTAAGGGAATGTCATTGATAAACTAATGACTCTAGATAGGCTCAATTTGCTTTTATTCTTGTGGCAGCCTATCCTAATGTGAATAATAACCTCTCTAGCAAGAAAAGTCGTCAGTGATTAATCATGTTTCATTTTATGTCCCCATGAATCAGAAGGAACCAGAAGCTGAGCTCAGACTTTAGAAGATTGACACGAGAGCAGAGTGGGAGGGGAAGGTGGTAAAGGAAGAAGAAGAAGGTATGTAAAGAGCAGAGGAACAGGAATACCAGAGTATAGGGACAGGTCCTGGGTAGTTTTTAAGTGTCATAGGCAGAGGCAGGAGGGAACAAGTGTTGGGCCAGCATTGAGGGATAGTAGAGATTTTCTTTGGTAAGCACAGGGGGATTGGCTCTAGAACTTCCATACTCATCCAAACCAGAGAGTCTCAAGTTCCTTATCAAAAGCATACTATTTTCATGTAGCATGTGTTCATTGTCTTGTGTGCTTTATGTCAGCTCTAGATTACTTCTGGTAATTAATTCAATGTAAATTCTATGCAAACAGTTGTCTAACTGTGTTTTTAAAAAAGATTATATGCATATATACATTCATATATATATATATATATATGCATGCATACATATATAGTTCTGCATACATGGATGGTTTCATGCCAGAAGACTGCACCAGATCTCATTGTATATTGTTATGTGCCACCATGTGTTTGCTGGGAGTAGACCTCAGGACCTCTGGAAGAGGAGTCAGTGCTCTTAACCTCTGAGCTATCTCTCCAGCCTGTATCTTACTGTATTTTTTCTTGTTTTTTTAAATTTTATTTATTTATATTTATATGAGTACACTGTCACTGTCTTTAGACACACCAGAAGAGGGCATCAGATTCCATTACAGATGGTTGTGAGCCACCTTGTGGTTGCTGGGAATTGAACTCAGAACTTCTAGAAGAGCAGTCAGTAGTCTTAACCACTGAGCCATCTCTCCAGTTCCCTTATTGTATTCCTTAGGAAGCAAAACTGAGGAAAATAGACTGTGCATGACTTATGCATGCTTTGAATTTTCTGATTTTATTTCCGAATACTGTTTCTTCCAGCAGTGTTCCATTTCCCACCAGCAACCCTTCCCATGAGAAGTGGGATGACATTGCTGGGTGTTAAATATAGTGTTCAAAAATGAAATTATACAAAGATTCATCATACAGTCTGGAGTAGATATGTTCATATTTGTTTTTGATAACATACCTCATGTGGAATCAATTCTATAGTAACCAGAAGGAAACTAACCTCAAGCCACAGACATGTGAGTTTGTTATAGCTGCATGGGCTTATGTCTTCTGGCTGAGTTCATTTTCAATGACATGGTGTCCACCCTAGTGCTATGCTGACAGAACCTCTGAAGAATCAAAGCTCTCAAGTGGACCACAGATGTTAGCCAATATCTAGAAAATAGTTACAAGCAGCTCACGATATTTCTCTTTTTAGAAAGAACCAGAGGGTTTAAAATTCCTAGAAACAGTAGTTGGCCTGTTAATGAATGCAGAGAAGGTTACAATATTGGGAAGGCAGTGGTTGGGCAGAGGGAGTGGGCATTGTTAATACTTATGATTGGCTTTTACATATTGGTAGTGACTTGACTTGTGATCTGTAGTAACATGTAAATTATAGCTGAATAACCATGGCCAGCCCATTAATTATACCCTACGATTAACAAACAATGTTTCAAAATTAACAGCATGGGGGCTAAATCACAGTAAAATTTTATTAGAAAAGACACTCAGTTTTTCTTCCCGTATTTGGCTTATGCAATATCTCTGTGGTCATTGTAAAACCTTCTTCAGGTCAGCAAGGTGGCTCAGTTGGCAAGGGCACTTTCTGCCAAGCCTGATGACCTGAGTTTGATCCCTGGAACTCATATTGACTCCCATAAATTGCCTTCCAATCTCCACATGTGAACTGTGGCACGTGCACATGTACACATGCAAGTACTGCACACACATACAAATAAACTAAATGTCCTCTACTCCATTCTTAATCATGGCTAAACACACCATAGATTCACAAGCCAAATTCATTTTCTGAATACCCTTAATGGTCCCACTTAATGGTCCCAAGCAGGATAGTAGGCACACTGGGACAGAAGTATTTGACTTCTGGTTGACATTTCTGGAGGTTTTCCAAATGACTGGGGCTGCCCATAGAGATGGTGTTGGCTTGATCTTATGCAAGTCTTCCATGACTTCATGAGTGCAAAGACCACGTCAAGTTCAGAAAACAGCAGCATTTCACAGCATCCTTCACCACACTCCAGCTCTAACACCCTTTCCATCCCTTTTTCTGCAGTGTGCCCTGAGCCTTTGGAGGGGAGGCCTTGTATATAGATGTCTCATCAGGGGCTGAGCACTCAGAGGTCGTTTTTCTCAGCACTTTGACAAGTTATGCGTTCCTATATTAACTACCGCTCACTGCAAAGAGAAGCTTTTCTGACCAAGGTTGAGAGCAGTATTAATCCATGGCTATAGATATAAGCATTGAGAAGGCAGTTTAACTGGAGTGTATCTTGAACTGTGAGTTAAAATAAACACTTTCTTAAATTGCTTTTGCCCAGGATGTTTTATCACAGTTTCTCTCTCCCTCTCCCTCTCCCTCTCCCTCACCCCCGTACGCATGAGGGGGGGGGGGGGGGGGGGGGGGGGGGGGGGGGGGGGGGGG
>NW_021604578.1:474805-490722 GCF_004785775.1 Grammomys surdaster
TCTCTCTCTCTCTCTCTCTCTCTCTCTCTCTCTCTCTCTTGCTGCTGTGTGTTAAGTTAAAGCAGGGAAGAACATAGCAAGAAATGGGAAGGGTAAATTCGGAAGTTTGTGACTTTCAAATGGTTGTTATTCACTGTATTAAAGCTGGGTGGGCTACACATAGCAGTGCTGTGAACCCACACCACTTTGGAGCTGCAGGATAAACATGTTTTATTCTATTTCTTAATTAGCAAAATGAGGGGAACGGCATCTGCCAGATGGCGGCCACAAGGTTGTCTTCAGACTCATATGATGATGTGATCGCATGTATATGACATTTTGTTTTAGGTTGGGCTCATATGACAGGTTCTCTCATCTTGTAGCCTCGGGACAGGCCTGAGACTCACCACAAAGCCAGCTTTAGCCTCAGTTGTCCTAACCTTGTGATGAATGCTGGGACTCCAGCCACGCGCTACCAAACTGGGCTTCAGAGTGTCTCTTCTGAAGAGATATCCTTATGTAGCTGGCACACAATAAATAGTTATTTAAATCCACTCATATAAGAATTGGAATCCATTTGCCCCAACATTCAAGCACAATGCTGATATTAATCAAGTTTGTCTGAAGAACAGGACATCTCCTATCAGGTAAACAGGATACTCTTCTCAAATGACCAATGCTACTTGTGTGGACTTGGGCAGAGTTGTCGGAAGAACTGGATCCTGTAAGCTCATGAAAGATGGGAGGGGCTTAATAGGAAACAGGATTGGAAAGCTGTAAGGTTTCTTGAAAGGTGGTGTTTTCTTAACAGAAATGTAGAAGAAAACAGGAGAAAGGGGAAGAAAGAAAGAATGATAGAAAGAAAGAAAGGAAAGAAGGAAGGAAGGAGGGGAGGAAGGAAGGGAGGAAGGAAGGAAGGACACCCTTATGTCTTAAAAAGAGTCAATCTTAGATGCCTGCTTCATGGTCCTACTTCCAGGCTGCTCATTTTATTGCAAATTACTGCCAGCGCTGTGCTGTGTTTAGTCAAAGGGTGCTAGAGGGGAGCAATTACAAGGACTTCTGGCCTTTCATCCAAACCCAGGAATCTTAAGTGACAGCTGGTTTGGGGACTTGTCATTCAATTAAGTGGTTTGCAACTCTGCCAGTGGTTAGAAAACCTGTGTTTCATATGAATTTGTAGTCACTGTGGCCCGCACAGTCTCACCAAGCACTCTCATTTTGTTAGAAACCACTGCTTTTCTGGCCACAGGGATGCTGGGCAGACAGTCTGACCACCGTGTTTATTTCTTGAAGGTAAAAATCACAATGGAAACTGGGACCTGAGTCTAACAGAAAAAGATCCTCCACAATGTACAGCACGGCAGTTGGCCATGAGGTGTCCGTGCATAGTTCTAATCCTCTGAGAAGATGCAAAGGGGTCGCTGTGGGATGAGAGCCAGGTCTCCTTTCTTCACCTTTTCTTTCCTTCTTCCTAAGCAGAGATTTCATTTCTAGCTTAACCAGTAATTATGGTTTCTCTTTCATAACTGGTATAGTAGGAGGCACACATACAGAATGAAAAGAAAACAGAAAAACAAAGTACTTTCTGGACTCCGCAGATGAACAACGGAGTTACCACAGATGGGGAATGATATTAACACGGTTTATAGGCCACACTGCTATGGCTAAGTCCAGATAGAGTTTAGGAGAATGTGAGTTTTAGGAAATAACATCCTCATCGCCCTCACTGCGGGTGGCAGAAGCAGCCTTTCCTTATGGCGGTTCTCACAGTTTTAATCTGGTCTTTTCTTCGGTTCTGCTGTTCGACTCTATGTGTCTTTATAATAGTTCTGTCCTATATATCGGGAGGTAAACACAACCTATTAGATCGTCATTCTCTATGGATCCAATATTACTTGCTACCAGGGCAATTAGGGTTTGTTTTCCCGAGGTCCGTTTTACATAATAAATACCTAATTTGAAGAATCTTTAGTCTGTCATCCTAAGAAAGGTTTGAAGCCATATTACTAAAACCTTCAAAGTTATTATACATGCAAATAGGGATTTTTTTTCCTTAGAACTTGATCTAAGAAAGTACATACGATTTTCTGATATGATTTTATGGGGTTGTAATTTAAACAGTCATATTGGATAAGTGTTGGAGACTAATGTAATATAAAAGTATCTATGGACAGATAAAATGAGGTCAACCTTTCCTCATTTTTTTATATCCACCCTTAACATCACCTCGATTACCTATGGTCTGAATGATGCTACCTTTGTTTTGAATTTGGCAGTCTAGAGGGAAGTGTTTCTTATCCATATCTCCTGCCGCACTATGCATTAAGGGGGCCCATTTTTGAGCAACAAAGAACATCTTCGTCCAAAAACTTGCCCCCATAACCCTAACCTGATACCTGTTTGCCTTTAAACCTTCCCCAGTAGATCATTCTTCAGGCACATGGAGCCATCTCTTCTTCCAGCTCCACATTTATCACTAGGAAAAAAAAAGCAAACAGCCCCATATCACAGGTATACAATGTCTCCACACCTATTATAGCACAGGGCAATGGTGACCTCACAGTGGCCCAAACCACCCAGGAGTAGCCTTTGATGTTTCCAGAGCCTGACATTTTAAACAGTTTGAACATCCCATGTTTGAACTCTAAGCAGTCCCATTTCCAGCCATATTAGAAGGGCTATCAAAGAAGGCCACATTTTAATGGTCCTTAGGTTAGAAGGACAGGTAAAGAGGAACATAAGCTGTGTTTCTCTCCCAGTTTTTATTCTCCTTCTGATTGGCATTCCATACTCTCACCATCCTTATCCACATGCCTCATGTCTGTCACCAGCAGCTAGACTGGGTCTGGGAAAAGAAAAAGCCCTCAGGGAGAATGAGCCCATTTCTTTTTTACAAGTTAAAAAACATGCTTCACTGGAGATCTTTCTCCATTGACTTTTCCCAGAAGAGTGGGGCACACAAATAGTTGAGGTTAGCCATTTGGTGGATTTATAGCACTGTGAGGGTTGTCACAAGAGGGTGACAATTAACGAGTGGGGCAAATGAGCCAGGGTTTCCAAATGTTTTTGCCCAGGCTTCACGTTGGTGAGCACTGGAGCAAGAAGAAGCTGGCACAATCGTATTGTATAGAAGAGTTGATTTTACAGGCAAAAGAGTTCTTGATAAACAAGTCAGGTCCTTAGAAGAAGAAAATCTAGGGAGCAAAGTGTGTCAGTTGTAAGAGAATGTTGAAGAGTTTCGGGGATCTGTCATTCACTATAGTGAATGACGCAAAGGTGCACAGGAAAGTTAAATCTTAGGTTGTGACACTGATGTGTGATTTCTGCCTATGTACCCATGCACATAAGCATCTCTCTCTGCTGTCCTGACTACTTGAATTATTTCATTGACCTTGCATCATCGTCAGAGAAGGTAGTCACTGTCATTCTGCTTTTCAGATGGGACGGTGAAGTAGACACATCATAGTGATGGATTCAGGTCCAGCTTTCTAGGAGGTAGCTCCTATCAAAACCAGGAAGTGTTGCTTTTCTAAGTATCAACAGTATTAAATTGTTTCTCTAATGATACCTGATTGAAAAACTCTGACACACAAGTTTTGCATCTTCCATAGTTTTAAAGATGTAATTGTTAGCGTTTTCCCCCTTCAGAAAATATGCTTTTATACGTGTATTGCTCTCCTCATGCTAGTTCAGGCAGATAAAACGTTCACGGGTCAGCTTCTTCTATGCTTTCCTACCAAGCAACATTGTTTACAATGAAGAAAACTAACAAAACTTCCTCTAAATAGTTACATTTACACAGTTCTCAGGGAAAAAGCCTCTATGGGACATCTCTTGACATTACTTTCTTTGAAATTGTTAAAGCCTTTTATTTACGAGACACTCACTACACACTGTTAAAAGTAAAAACTTCCTCTGGACTTTTAAATTTTGGCCAGTTAGTTAATCTTTCCGGAGTGTTGAAAACAGGGCTTTAATTAGCAATTTTATCAGTTAACCCAGTCACTCAGCTGGGGCTCTTATCTGAATCCTTGGTAGTGAAGGCACTTAGGGACATCAGAAAAAGGCCGACTCATCACTGTGACAGTTGAGAGGACTTCTGTGGAGGGAAAAAATGATCTCAGTAATAGACAGTATTAAATGGAATCTGATACCAATCCAATAGAAATTATCCCACCAAAGGACCCCAGCACAGGACCAGGTTTCTCTTGTATTTCTCTGTAATCCTCGATGGAATGTCACCTTTGTGAGTGAAGACAGAGCCAGGAGTTTTGAGCAGTGTGAAAACATGTGGCATTTCTCAACCCTTTATTCACCGTGTTGATCATGAGCCTAAAGTGGTTCTTCACCATCTAAAGCCAAAGGAGATCCTGAAAATGTAACACAGACAGAGTGGAACGGAGTATTTTAATGGAGATAGCAGGAAAAAAAATCCTCTATAATGTCAAGTAGAAATTAAAGTCATTTCCTGAATCTAACTTACTCCCACCTTTCCAGCGACATCCTTCATTGATTTTGTTTATCTTCCATTTGGATGATGTTAAAATCTTTTTTTCTTCTACCTTTGGTTCTTCAGATATATATAAAAAATACTTAAACTATAAAAAGAAGACCCCTGACTTCATTATCTGAGCGAGGGTCTGCTATCATTGCAACAGCAGAGCCAGTAACAGAAGTGGGGGTTGGGGTGGGAGGTGGTGGGGACGTGACAGGGGCAGGACAGGGGTCGGGACGTGGGGTGTCTGTGGAGCGAGGAGAGTTCTGTAAGGGATATTTATGCTTGCCTAAGCAGTTCTGATGATTTGATAGTTGAAATGTTTATGTTTTTGTTCACTTAGATAATGGACTTAGGACATCTATTTTAAACAATAGATAATGGCGGTGGTGTGCTGAGGGGGCCGGTAAATGTATCTGGGGATTATTAAAACAAACTTGCATCGACTGCTTCATAGGGTGACTATTTTTGGCAAGGCAATACATAGCATTGCATGCTAACATGATAATGTTTTAGATTTATTATAAAATGACAAAAACCCCTATGTTTTCCTGCAGAAGCTGAAGGGTTAGAACATTACTCAGCATGTAAGGAAATTTGCTTTGCATCCACTTTTTTTCAGCTACGTTTGAAAAATAAAATTAGTTTATGAATTTGTTTTATCTCTTGTTGCATTAAAAAAGAAAGCATTCTAGTTGTTTGATCTAATTTTAAAGTAGCTGAAAGTGCTAAAATCAAAGACCAGGTTAAATTTTCTTTGAAGGATATTGGATATCATGCCCATTGTTCTGCTAATAAGAGGTTTGTGTAGCTGCTTTCATTTCCACAAGCTTGATAGCCTCTCTTGAGAGAGAGAGAGAGAGAGAGAGAGAGAGAGAGAGAGACAGAGAGAGGAGAGAGAGAGACCTTGTCAAAAGTTTTCTTACAAGTAAGTAATCTAAATATAATGCCCACCTTGGGCTCACTCACTGCAAATCGGAGTCTCCAACAGACTTATTTATTTATTAAGAGAAACAGTGACCAGTGACCAAATCAAATACAGAATTCAGATTAATGGCATCTGTGAGGTTTGCGGTTTCTATGGAAACTCTATAGGAGATTTGAGTCATATGTTTACTTGTTATAATGGGACACCGGACAACACAATTCCTGGCTCTTCATAGAGCTGATGTTGTCTCAGAATTTAATGGCAATAATCATACACGATGACTATATGAACTCGTGACTAATTATATATTGTAGTTGTCAGTTGTAACCGAGTTCCACAGTTTCTGGTGACCATTGCTTCATAATTCTCAGCTCTCCCCACTCTGGAACCTAAACTTCTACTTCTATATGGAAGTGGAAATTTACCCATTCACTCTCTCCACATCTGAAGAGATTAGTATTTTATGTGTATGGTTGCTTTGTCTGCATATAACATGGTACCTATGTGCACCATATGTTTGCCAGGTGCCTATGGAGGCCAGAAAGAATATCATTAGATCTCTGGTACTGGAGTTACAGACAGTTGTGAGCTGTCGTGTAGATGCTAGAAATCAATTTCACGTCCCCTGTAAGAATGGCCAGTGCTCTTAACTGCTCACCCATTTCCCCAGCCCAGCTCTTAATGGGGGTGGTATGGCTTTCTAGACAACATTCAGCATGCTGCAAACATTCTATGATGTGCATACAGCTCCCATACCAAAGAATCATCCTGTCTAAAGTGTCTTCCCCCAGAAGGCATTCTTATTGTACCACAATAAGACATTCTTATTTTCTCCCTACTCTCACTTTTTGGTTAAATCCACTAAACAGGTTGTTATTTGAGGAGGAAGTCATGAAGACTGCAAACCGAATGATATTAGGCTTCCGTTTAAGGAATCATTGTGTAACTACCAATATCAACCTGTGCAACTCCAGATATCAGGGATCAGAGAGGTTTCTGGTTATATCAGTTGAAGTTCAATGGCAGCACGGCAAACCCACCAGTGTGCTATGCATAGATTGTAGCACACTCGTGTCTCTCTTGATGGAAAGTAATGAGATGGACTCAGGGAAAACCTGAGCTCTGATGAGATGGAAGCAGCAGCTTGATGGAGTCCATCTCAGCTCTCCTGAGGAGAGGCTCTATCCCCAGAGGAGGGCTGCCTACAGCTCATAGGCGGAAGGACGTGTGTTTTATGACATCCACAGACTACATTGAATTTAGGTGTAAGTGCCATCTACCTAATTCTAGGTTGGAGTAGCCAGCATTTGGGGATGTAAAACATGTATGCAGATTACATATAGCCCATTGGTGCATGATAGGGGTGATACATATGGTAGATTAAGCAACACAGCCTGTAAAACTGAAAAGGGATACAGGCGTGGTTTAGACTGTATTGGCAACAAAATGAGGTGGGTTGTTTTTTTTTTTTTTTTTGAAGAATAGTAAAGGATTCTGTAAAAAAAAAGAATGAATGCTCTTCAAAGAAGGCAAAGAGTAGGAATCAGCTTGGAAGGCTACTGAGATGTACAGAAGTTGGTGAAGTTAACACAATGGATAATGCTGGATGGATATGGCTACAACCTAGTGTTGGAGAAGGTCTTATACCTGATCCGAAAGGTCTCTTGAGTATTTTAAAACAGATGAAAGTGGCCACCTCACTTATTTAGTAGATTCTGCTGAGAAGGCAAAGCAAATACCTCTGTAATCATTTGTTTGTCTTATTATGAAATTGAACTAGTCTGTGTTCATATGGTATACCAAGACAGCACAATGATGGTAAGCTCATCTGACATAAACAGTCACTACGATAATACTGACATTTGTGGTCAATTGTATTGAGAGTAACTAAAGTTACCGATAGGTTACCATATTCATGTGAACTGACTAGCCTAGGAATTAGCAGATCTAGCCACGGCAGAGGTGATTTCTACAGTACATGGTTATGTACAGACTTATCAAAAGTTATAATTAGTAGTAGTTGGAGGTGGGGTAGAATATCAGGATAGCACAATGCTGCTGCAACCATGGTTTAAAATAGCAAGTCCAGGAAAAGGAGAAAATATAATAGTTGTATAGACAAATCATCCTGTGAAATCAACTCCTGCCACACACTGGCTTTCTTCAAATGTTAATTTCGTTCCTGTTGATATACCCATTCTATAAATGCTCATCCGTATAGGAATATCCTGAGAGGTATGATCATTTTGCTATAGTGAATTTGGTTCAAAGACTGAAGGCATGGTCCTGATGTAATAGAGAAAACACTCAGTCTTTGTTTCCAGTTCCATTCAGAGCTTCTGACATCCTGAGAATATCGACTGATCAGGCTGATGAACCCTTAAATCTGTAAAGTTACATTTTCTCATTCATTCATGCGTGTGTGAGTGTGGGGATCTATGCACATACCAAGGCGCATGCGTGAGGGTCAGAGTTGTGCTTACTTTTATCATTTGGGATCTAACTTGGGTCTTAAGGCTTGGTGGCAAGCACCTTTACTCACTGAGGTATCTAACTCATCCACGTATTTCAGTCCGATGAGGTGACTTTGGTGTGTACCTAGAGAGTTTCAGGATTGTGGCTGGCTGCCAGAAACACCACGGCCTGATTAACACTTTGAATTTTTGGTTCCCCAACCTCAACCTCTGTGGAGAAACAGGTGAGAGATAGAGTCAATTATCAATAGACAAAAATCATGCAGACTGAACGAAGCCTTCATAAATGATGTAGTTTGGATTTATGAATGTGCCAATACATCCAATTTCCAGAAGATAGACACACATAAACTTCAAAAGGATAGAAGTTCCTGCATTCGGGATCCTTCTGGGCTTCACCCAGAACATCTTTTCATCTGATTATTCACCTTCATCCTGCACAATAAACTGCAACAACGGAATCCTATGAATGATGGTAACGAATTTTCTGAAAGGAGGGAAGGTCCTGCAGGAACTTCTGAAATTCTAAGACAGAAATGTTAGTAACCAGAGTACTTGTAACTGGCACCTGATAGGTTGGTAAATGTTTAGACTGAACCCTTAAATCTGGGGAACTTAGCACCAACTTAGGTTAGTTAATATTAAAACTGAATTGGAGTTTAGGTCCTAGTTCTTCTTGGGGAGAAACAAAGAATTGATTAGCATGCAAAGAAATAAAAACAAACCGAAACAAACCTAAACGCAAAACTACTTATTGTGTTTGCTCAACGTATAGTACTGAGAACAGTAGGCCTTAGCTCTGGATTTCCTATGTTCTCCATGTACACTGACACCTGAGTGGGGCAACATTTTGTCTCTCAGAGTTAACTACCAAACATCTGTTCTAGACTCTTTTAGATTCCTAATTTGAATTTTATCTTCAGCTTTTGATTCGTGGGCCTACTCTGCATAGCTGCTGAATGCAGTTGGCACGTCTAACAGTGTTTACAAAACCAAATTTGTAGTATTGTTTTTGTTTTTTGTTTTTTTGAGACATTGTTCCTCTGCGTAGCCCTGGCTGTCCCGGAACTCACTCTGTAGACCAGGCTAGCCCTGAACTCAGAAATCTGCCTGCCTCTGCCTCCCAAGTGCTGGGATTAAAGGCGTTCACCACCACTGCCTGGCTGTAGTATTTTCTCAATAAATAGTGAGTCCATTTTTTTTCCAGCTGCAATAGCTCCAGCCTTGGCCTCCTCCCTCTCCCTTTTGGGATCTTACATCCCATTTCCAATCTACCAGCAAACCCAGTGAACTCTGCTTTCAAATGTAGAACATGGCAGCATCTCACCACCCCTAATACAACTGTTCTGATGAAGCTACCATCTTCCTTTGCCTGGGAAATTGCAAAATGCACACAATAGGTCATTTTTCCACCACATGACTCAGTTACTTCTGCAATACCTGTAATTTAACTCTAACAAATATCGAAAGTCCTAAGGATGTCCTCTTAAGCCATGGGATCTAGGATTTCCTCTTTAGCACTGTGATCTAGCCTTATCGTGACCTACCTACTATCTCTCTCATCACTCCATCACCAACCTCCTTACCATTTACTCCTGCTTCTGTGTACGATCTTCTCACTTGTTCTTCCTTCTGACTAGATAGTTATTTCCACAGACTTTTTTCAATCGCTCTTCTCTTTAACTTAACTTTAACTTAATATTTATACAGAGATAGCATACTTTTCAGGTTCAATTAAACTAGCAGCTGTAAGTGATCACATCATTTTCATTTTGCTTGCCTCCGAAGCATAGATAGGTGTTGAACCACACTTTTACTTTAAAAAGTCTATAGTCCTCTGTGATCAATAAACTTTATAAGTGTCATATTTTGGGGGGATTTTTCTTTGCCATTAAGTCTATAGCAGTGATAACAGTTCCCAACACAGAGCAGATACAAGACAAATGTATGTGAAAAGGAAAAACGAAAAATAGAATTGTAGTAGGGTGTCCTGAATATCACTTAGAGATACAAAGTCTGCATGTTTTAAGAGACAGCTCTAAGTAGCAGTAATAGGCAGATAACATTTTAGCAAAAATCACGGGCAATGGAAATAAAGGGCCATAATCTGTGGGCTATTTACTACGTTCTATGCTCTATGGTAGTTTCATTATATACACAATGAAATTAAATACTTATGATATTTCTTGTGATGTGGGTGTTCAATTCTTTTATCCATCTAGCAACTGGAACTTGAGAATAAAACAAATAGCTGATGTTCACATGATTGGTTAGTAGAGAGACTGCATCGCAAAGCTTACACTATTCCAAGTGTTATACAAAGGTTTGTGATACACAGCTGAGATGAGCAGCCTGTGCTGTGTGTTTTGCTGAAGAACACTGTTACTCTTTTCTATGATGGTCTCACTAGTTTACATCATGCCCAGAAATGGCCAGGCTTCCTTTTCCTTCCTGGCCTCGCCTCAGTACTTGCTACCCTTCTGGTAAGTCTCTCAGTGGAGTTCAACATGGTCTCTTGTGTTTTTTGACTTGCATCTCTCTGATGATTAGTGAATCTGAGAACTTTTCCACATGACTTAAAAAAAAAAAAGGCTTGTTAGATCTTTTGTCTTCCTTTAAAATAGTTTTAAAAACTGTTAGAGTTTCTTAAATAATAGGTATATTAACTCCTTCTAGAGGTAATATGAGAGTCTTTTCTCCCACACTGTATGCATATTTTTTCTGTAGCATCATAATTTTTTTGGAAAATAAACAGTATTTTGTATGTTAATATAGAACACAGAATGGCAAATGGTTTGGTTCTAACATGTACTGGATCAGAGTAGTCCATTTATTTTGTAATTTTGAAGCATTTTAAATGAAAGTTATTAACTTTCATAACATATATATTGAATCGATCATGAGAAAGGTTTATCATATGGAACAAACTCAGAAAACATATTAATTTCTTTGAGGTTGAAGAGCACAGAATCAGTGGTCTATTATTCTGAACAGCAGGGACAAGTCAGTGAAAATCTATAATGAGGACATGGTCTTTACCATACTAATAAGAACACACAGTTCTTGGGATAATGGACTATTTAATGTTCTAAAAATTAAATAAAATGGTGAAAACACAAAACTATAACCACAACTTGGGTTGTTCACAAGCTTTTTAAAAATTATAATGTTTAAGGATTCCATGAGCATGAGAAATTACCCGAAATCTAAAAAGGCTGAACGGCATTGTACAATAGAATATAATTTTGGGACTATTATTGCATGTGAATATGTTAAATACACTTATCCTTGAGAAGTGGCTTATTCACTAAGGTTGCTGTAGTAATTCCAGTTAATTAACTGAATCAATTACTATTTGGGTCAGTTACTGCTTGCTTTCTTGAAGACCTAGCCTGACATATATGCACAGCCATCTCTTGTTCAGAGTTCCTGGTGTTCTTTGAGCAGGGTCATCTGGAAGTGTAGAAAGTAAGGAGAGTAGAAGCTCTCTGCAGGGCCAGGCTTGGCCATGTTAGACAGAACTCAGTGCCATCCTACATGTAACTAATTGTTTTATTTTGTTTTTGAGACAGGGTTTCTCTGTGTAACCACTCTGTCTTTCCTGAAACTCATTCTGTAGACCAGGCTGGCCTTAAACTCAAAGAGATATGCCTGCCCCTGCTGGTATGAAAGGTGTTTGCCCTCTGCATCTTCACACCTGTAATTAGTTGTAAGAAGGATAGAACGTGTGGTCTAGCGGTTTGCCTAGACAAAAGAAGGAAATACACTAGTGTCTGCTATAGTAGAGAGCACAGGAAGTAAGCTTAATCATTCTCAGGTTTCATTGTTTTGTTCCCTTAGATTTCTGCAGGTTTGCTTCAGCCAGAAAACAATGTATCATCAATGATTTTAATCCAGTTATTACTAGAATTGTTGCTACCACCAACAGTATGCCATTTGCAGGACCTATGATGGGCAACACATAGGATCAGCTTTTTAATATGGCTACAGCCCACTCACATTCTATTTTTCTTCACCATTATTATCATTGCTTTTGTGAGTCAGAGTTCTGTCATCAATCCCCTGAGTTGTATCACACATAATAACTTAGGGACATAAAGTCAATTTATGTTCATAAAAATAAAATTATCTTATTGTATGTATATACATTTAATGTAGTCGGCATTCACTATGTTGTTGGTATTCTTAGACTATTTGAATTGTTAATTGGTTGATAACATTCCTAAATTTTTCTGGTCATTAATCTTGCCATTGCAATCCTCTGGAAATCAGACAGTGCTTCCTTTTATAAATCTTTAGTGGGATACACTTGACTGATTTTTAGTCTCCTGTCACATGATGGGAATTCCATAGTCAAAATCAGTAACAAGACTACATTGTCAAGCGCAAGTGGAGAGACCTTTGGCTTAGAAGTAGAAGGCTGGAATTTCTAGTTAATGTTGAGAAATGACTTAGCTATAAATCCAGGTTCACAGACAAGGTGGCATTTACTGGACCTTTTGTAGGATTGATACAACAAAAACTTCTCTTTACAATCAATTTCTTCATCTAGAAAAGCCAAGACAATAGCACTCATATCACCTGCTCTGTGTCTGTGTATTCCTGGGGCCATCAATTTGATCTTAATTTTCACTTATGACTATAAAAGAGATATAGAACATTACCTAGACTACCTATTGCATTTAAGTAAGTCCAACTGTACATTCTTGGTTTATTTCTCCAGATCTATTCTTTAGCCTTGCATATTGCATTGTGTCATGCTGGAGGCTGAGGTCCATGGATTATTTATTATTAGCTATACACTGGGGCAACTGGAAGTACCAAAATAGATCCAACACTTGTAGGCTTGGGGAATGACAGTGGTAATGGCTGTGGTCCTCTACTAAAGGCCCCAGTGCCTACTTGGTTTCCATTACAGTAATGTATTCCTCCAAGGTCTTCTACTAAAGCTTTCCCCTTTAGAGACTGAAGATGGTAATACTCTCTAGGGTGTTAGCCCTGAGCTATGTTTTTTTTAAACCATGCTTAGTTGTTCCCATTAAAACTTGCTGTTTTAGTCAGAGTTTCTATTACTGTGAGGAAACACCATGACCAAAAAGCAACTTGGGGAGGAGAGGGTTTATTTGTCTTAGACTTCCATATTGTTGATCATCATTTAAGGAAGTCAGGACAAGAACTCAAGCGGGGCAGGATCCTGGAGGCAGGAGCTGATTCAGAGACATGGAGGGGTGCCGTTTACTGACTTTATTCTCTTAGCTTGGCCAGTTTGCTTTTTTATAGGATCCAGGCTCACCAGTCCAGGGATGGCACCATCCAAAATGAGTGCTCTCCTGCATTGATCACTAATTGAGAAAACGCCTTACAATAGGATCTTATGAGGACATCTTCTAAGTTGAGGTTTCCTTCTGTCAGATAATTTTAGTTTGTGTCTCAAATTGATATAAGAGCAGCCAGCACACCCACCCATGTTTATAAATGGTTCTTTAATTTAAATACAGTCCAGCCCCTTCTGACAATGGGCAAAGGGATATCTTGTTGGTAGTGTTGCTATCATATCAGTCAATGGCAGAGCAGATGGCAGTCCATTGTTCATCTTAGCTTGATGCCTGACTTGATGACCAAAGTTGTTTTATGACTAGGTCTCATAAACATCAAACCAAACCAAATCAAATCAGGCAATGCAGCACAGTGCAGCAGGAGGAAGACAGAGGACCTTGGACTGCCTTGCCCTCCAGAACATGGCACACATACATACCTGCTTGTCACCACAGCACATAGCGGGGATGGAGGATCTCACTGAGGTATCTACCAGCCAGTTGGTGAGCCTGCAGCTGAAGCTACCACAATGTGTGAATATGTGGTGGTCAGATGGGAGAGAAAGAGAAGTGGAGCATCTTGAGCATTAAGAAGCAAGCTGGAACTGAAGACGTGAGGGTGGTGAGAAGTTGTCTGTTGTGAATGGCTAACATTGTCACGTGGGGCCATGATACATACCTATGTGTAGTTGTGATTTATTAATGGGTGCAGCAGGGATCTTGTGTACTCTGTTCATCAGATCCTTTTTTAAATTTTATTTTTGAGATTATAATAATTATATCATTCTTCTCTTTTCTCTAAATCCTCCTAGACACCACTACTTGTTCTCTTTCAAATTCATGGCCTCCTTTTTCTCATATATGCTCATATATGTGTGTGCATGTGCATATATATATATATATATATATATATATGTACTTACATATCATATACATATGTACACACATATATGGAATATATGGATAAAATACCTATATATAATCTTCTCAGTCTGTGTAATATTGCTTATATGTATACTTTCATGGCTGACCATTTGGTATTGGATAACAATTGGTGTTCTCTTCCCTGGGGAAGACTGTTTCTCCCACTCTAAGCATTCCTTAAGTGCCTGTAGTTCTTTATGTAGTACAGAGACCTTGTGGACCCTATCCTTTGCCATGTCTATTGTAATTGCTCCATTTGTCCAGCTCATGTTTAGGCAGTCATGCTGGTGAGACTTTATGGCTATAGATTTTGACATTACTGTGAGTCCCAATTTTACAATAAATTCTCCAATTCTCTGGCTCATATAATCTTTCCTCTTCTTCTTCTACAATGTTGCCTGGGCCTTAGGTATGGGAACTGTTTTGTATATGTATCAGTTGGGACTGGGCTTCACAACTCTGCATTTTGATTGACTGTGGTTTTCTATAATGGCCTCTTTCTATTCCAAAGAGAAATTTCCTTGGTGAGGGGTAAAGACTATACATTTTTGAGAGTATAAGGACTAATTTTAGAGTGTAGTAAGGATCATTCTGGCTTAGTAAAGTGGGGGTTTTAGGTTCATTTCCCAGATCCATTACTTCACTAGCCCTGGGTAGTTGGTTAAGTTTCCAGTTCTAGGCATGATTTTCCTTTTGTTGACTGGGTCCTAAGTCCATAGCTCCAGGGTATGCATGCCACTACTACATCCACCTGGTTGTCTCCATTCTTTGGAAGCTTGCATGATGCCTTCTGGTACCATGAAAGCTAGTCCTCAGGGAGGACTCAGCTCAGTTTCAGCTTCAGAGCCACTGGACTCCTTGACTGAAGTGACTGGTGTCTTTAGCAATAGGGGCTTAACTCTAGGGGTCAACAAACGGCAATAACAATAGTTGGTAATGTTTTTTGAGTCTCTTAGTAACCCTGACCACCACCACCACCACCACCACCACCATGCCTGGTGTTGGGGTTTTTGTTAGGTGTTCTTTGGCTCTTGGAGGGAGCATTGCCACCCCAGATGAGAAAACGTCGCCATCTTGAATTGGAGAAGTGGATAACATGATGCAAGTTACAGACAAGGAGACTTACAGGCTCACTAGAAAAGTCAGCAGACTCCCAGATCTACTTGAGAAGAATTAGGAGAATTGTGCTTTCATGAGAAATATGGTGGTTAAGATAGAGGAATATTTTTTGTGAGATTGCTATAGTGGTAAAGTTTTTATTTTAGGCTGGTGTCCACAGAACTTACAAACCATTTGTACTACCTTTGTCTCCCCAGTATACATATAACTATCCTGATGCTGAGAGACCCTAACTCTATATGACTTTTGTGTTGTACAGATCCTTCTGTTGTGATAAGGCACTGGGATACAACAGCAGCAAATGTGATTGAAGAACTCCAATTCTAAGCTGCCAGCTCATATTAGAGGCTATGATACCTGCCTAGTTCTAACAGGATTCTAGATTCTTGGACAAAGTTATTTATATGAAGTAGCAAACTCCTTACTGGATTAGATCCATCAGCACTGACAAATAATACGACATTTCCACACCGATTGGAAACTAAGGTCCATATTTTGTTTTTGACCAGGTTTGATTATTTTAGCACTTAGACATGGAGCTTTGCCTTGTTGAGAGATAATTAGCCCTTAAAGAGAAGAGGGTGGGCGTATTCCTCTCTATGTCCTATGTCCCCTTTATCAGGGTATGAGGTCAAATCATGTTGAAGTTTTACTACATATATATATATATATATATATAT
>NW_021604578.1:490822-507495 GCF_004785775.1 Grammomys surdaster
TGTATATATGTGTGTGTGTGTGTGTGTGTGTGTGTGTATGCATGTTTTTTCTTTTTCTTGAGCCTTGGCAGAGGGTGAAGTCTTGATAAATACATCTCATTTAGGAGAGAGAAGTCATTGTTTTGACTTCAGCACTTTGATAACTATGCCCTTTCTGTATTGACTATTGGCTACTGCAAAAAAGAATTTTCTATGATCAATGTTGAGAGAGAGTTTTAGGCTTTTTAAAGTCAATTATCTTATTAGAAACAATAAAAAATAAGGTAAAAGAAAAAGTTAAAACATAGTATTAGTTCTATAGCCTAACTTCTCTTCCCTCCTTTTGTCTCTTTTAAATCACATTTTAATTGATAGCCTATATATATCATATAATGCCAGATGTTTGAGTACTGATGATTGTGTATGAGGATCAGCAGCTGAACTGATATGGACAATTTTGGGTAATATTTAGTGTTAGATTATTGACTTAACTTTTGGAAATAAATTAAAAGATTTCAGCTCAAAATGAAAAAGTTTCTCATTACAGTGTAAAACACTTTAATGAACATAAATCAAATGCTTGCAGAATTGCATTAGATAATTTCATCAGAAGATAAGCTTATTTATTAGAAAGTAATGTGTAGTGATTTGGAAAGCCCATACAGTCTGAGAAACATCACCAAGAGAGAACGACCTGGTTCATTTCAGGAAGTTAAATGATGTCTGCCTATCTTTTTCTGTTAAAGTTAATGCTTTTAAATGGGTCAGCATGACAGAAAAAAAAATCCGAATTTGTGGTTTTGTTGTTCTTTTTAGAAGAATACACTTTGTTCAACAGAACTATGGAAAGTTAGCTTGTTAAGTCTTAATATTATTAATTAATGCTCCAATTAGTGTTAATTCTCTTCTTTGAGGCAAGGAGTTGGAAACAATTTGTGTTGGGTAAAAGCATATTGAGAAAGCAAAATTAAAACGAGCTTTTCTTTTTCATCATTGAGTGTTTTTAAGGAAACTGTAAACCACAGGAAAACTATTGATTCTGAACTCTCTGAAAGAAAAAAAAATCACATGGGAGGCATGGAAGGAATTATTTGTTGGAACAAAATGAGGCAAATTTTTCTACAATGCACAGAGATCATGAAAGTGCTGTTCTTCGATGATAAAATTTCTTGGTGTCTGCAGATGTTATATGGCATTTCATTGATAGGTAACATTTTGTTATTTTCAACAGTGCATGAGGTCCGGGCCCTGAGAACTAAAATCTATATTAAACCATTTCAAACCACTTGAAGGTGACTTTCAAGAATGCCAAAGGGATTCAGGATTAGACGTCCACTAAGAGCTTCCAGAGAGTAATTTCAAAGTTGCCTTTGAGATGCAATTTTGCGAAGGGTAAGAAAGATATTTTAGATAAAACAGTTCACTTTTTTGAGTAGTTGACATCTGGAATGTGAATAATTTGTGTGTATGGAATGTAATATGTAGAATTGAGGCCCTATACCATAATAGGATAATCTATCATACCAACGCTTTCAACTTTAGACACTTTTATTATTATGTATCACATACCTCTTTGGGATTTTTAAACATAAAATGTTTGAGAGATAATTTAATTAGTTTTGATAACCTGAGTCACACACATAAATGGTCACTTGATAATTTAGTGTAAATATAGTAATGCCTCCAGAAACTGCCAAAGGACATAGTTTTGTCTTTTAACTCTTTTTTTCAGGCATTAGTGTGTACCTCCCCTTTCTAGCCTGTCCTTGTTATCAATATATGATCTTTTTGTAGCCATAGTATAATAGTTACATCAGATGGGAATTTTTTTTAACTTTCAGAACTTTATTAGGTAAAATTTGGGTGAGAGAAAACCCTGAATCAGTTGTCCACCTGGTTCAGGACAACTGTTGTAGAGGAGCCTTTGTTTGGAGACAGGCTTTCACTGAGATGGAAGCAGATCTTTGATTTCTTCATAAGGGAGCTCACTGGCTGAACATCTCTGAGACCTAGTTCAGATTTTTTTTTAAATGGTTGGTGAGAAAAGACAAGTCCCTAGAGCAGGACCAGACCCAAAGCAGAAGCTCCTGCTGTGCTTTGGGCACCAGGCTTATGCTGAACAGGGGTCATTTCTTTTATTTCCAGATTAAGATTTGTTGGAAGGGGCACCATGACAAATGACAAAAGGATTAGTTTTTCAAAAACAAGTATGAAGTAATTACAGAGGGAAAAACATAATGGTTCACAGGGAATGAGATAAGTCGTGATTCTTCATTGGTACTGACCCGGCCCCAAACCACCAGTCCTTCAGTGGCACACCCAGCAGCCCACTGAGCTGGGGCCACATGGAAGGTCTGAAGGCAGAGGGTTGGGGTGGGGCCAGCTTGGCTATAGTAAAGGTGTCCAGACGGGAGGGCACACTTGTATGCTACCCGTAGCCACAGCCCAGCTCCTCCAGGCTTCTGCACATTTACAAATACATACATAAATACGTTACATACAAAAGTGGGGCTGGGAGGCAGGCTTCCCACAGAGGCTCAGCTGACAGTTATGTCTCAGAATTCTAGGAAGGGCACCGGGCTCCCAGAAATGTGCTCCATGTGTTCTCTCCTGCCCAGAGTATACCCTGCCCAAGAGCCCACCCTCTCCTTTTCAGGGTCTAGTTTGTCCAGTATGGAGAGTTTCCGGAGGTGGGTTTGGTGGCTTGAGACTTGGGCTGCAGGGAGCTGGGCTGGCTGCGCTGACCAGAGCCACTCTGAGGTGGAAGAGGAGAAAAGGCTATAAAGGCTGGAACAGAATCCCAGGCCCAAAGTGAGGAGGCTGCCTCCATTACTGCGCTCATGGGGCATCCTGCGGTAGGTGGTGGTGCAGCAGCTGGGAGTGGGGCTGCTGGTGGGCCGGCATGATGTGCAGGAATGGGGCAGGTGCGTAGCCAGGGGCCGCTCCAGGGACCAGGGGCCCAGTGGAGCCCGAGGCCGAAGGCAGGCTGAAAGGTGGAGGAGTCCCTGCATGAAATCCCTGCTTGTCAAAAGTCTGTGTCTTGTTGTAGACAGACGCAGTCATATCAGGTAAACCAGTGCCTAAAGATACTGATACTCCTTTGCCAGGCCCAGAACCAGTCGACTTGTTTGGTGCAGATGGCAAATTTTATGAAATTTATTTTTTTGCTTTTCAGATGACCTAAGAATAAATTTTCCTTCCTCAAATAACAAAATATATGGGTTTTAGTGTTTTTTTTCTTTGTTTTAAAATATTTATTTGATGCTCTTAAAGTTCCTGAGTATGTTCTGGATAAGTTAAGATTTGTAACTATGACATAAAATGAACAAATGTTTATCTTTTTTTGAAGGGTTAGACAGTCATAAAAACATTCACTACCTACCATTAATCTGTTAACTTTTTTGTAATTATTTGTTTAGTCCACAGAGTAATGATGCTATTTGATTTAATAAATAAAAGTTTATGTCTGGTTTGTTGACACTGGCAACTAGTTAGATAGATTGCTTGGAATGTTGTTGAATTAGAGATATAAACAAACACAACAAAATGGTCTTACATTTCAACTTTACGTTTAATCTGTAAACTATTGTACCCTTCTCCATGGCATAGCGCTACATATCATAGCGCATGCTTTATCCATGGTATTTGCATGTTCCTAGGGGTAGCACATCATGACCATCTGCTATTTCTCTTGGATACTTGGCAGAAAGTTGAGAGAGCTTGAATGCTGAGTGATTGTTCTTGGTTCACTTTTCATTCAGTACGAATCTACACTGATGACTTTATGCTGGGTCCCATGCAGCTAGCTGGTGCTGTGTAGAGGCGGGCATTTGCTGGTCCTGCTGCAAGCCTATTCTGCTGACGCTCACCCAAAGTTCCTTCTTTAAGTTAGATCATCTTTAGCAGCTCATTTTCATGTCTTTGCATTGGACACACGGTATCTTTGTGGGTTAACCACTCACAGTTCTGAAGAACAAATCTCTGAGGAAACGAATGGGAGGGGATCCATATTATGACAGAGATTTAGGACAGAAGAACTTGAATTTAGGTGGCTGCCAGGAATAGCTGCTTAAAAGGGCATTTTGCACTCATCTATGACCCGTTTGTGTCCTTTTATGACCTAAATACCTTTCTTCTCTGTCTCCTCTCAAGGTAAGGGTTATCCTAAAATTTGCATTTCTCATTTCCATAAGAATTATATTGACTGTGTTTAACTTTGCTTGCTTTTGCACTTGCAGAAAAGGAATTAGACTTTGTAACTTGGTTTTGTCTCTCCACATTGTGCCTCTGAGATTCATTCATGTTATATGTAACTGTATTTCATTAATTTTTCATGTTGTACTTTAGTATATCATATTCTCCTTTATTATATGAATATATGGAGATCTATCTATAAATACAGGATTGAGTTGTATTCTGTTTCTTGCTCTTGTTAACAATGAGGACATGACTGAATTTTCCTGCACATTTTCTTCTGATGTGCATGAAATAATATTTTGCTTGGGCAATATTTATCACATTGTTTGTGATAAATATTAGTTTGTGGTCCAATTTATGAAGACAATTTAGAAGTTTGTGACCAACATTTAAATACATTCTTATAGGGCCTGTGAAATGGCTCAGTAGGTAAATGTGTTTGGCACAGAGACTGATAACTAGAGTTTGATTTCTGAGATATGCATGATAGAAGGAACAGATTCCTGCAAGTTGGACTTGGCCTCTACTTATGTACTGTGCTGTGCATGCTCCTCCTAAAATAAATTATATATAAATATAAAATCTTACGCTATAACGAAGTGTTTCTCAACCTGTGGGTCGCGACCCCTTGGGGGGGTGAATGACCTTTTCATAGGGATCACATAAAAACATCAGCAAACATAGATGTTTACATTACAATCATAATAGTAGCACAATTATAGTTATGAAGTAGCAATGAAAACAATTTTATGGCTGGGGGTCACCACAACATGAAGATCTGTATTAAAGGGTGGCAGCATCTGAAAGGTTGAAAACCACTGGTGTAAAGGAATAGACAAAGCCAAAGTTCCATCTACAGATAATGATCTTTATATGTGTATTCTATAAGAGTGAAAATTCTTTGCTCCAGTTTGTGAGTCTACATAGGTTTAGCTTGCATATATTGTGTTGTAATTCAAACTACATAGCTTTGAGTGTTGGCTTAAAAAAATTGTCGGGTGCTACTGCCTACAATTGGTATAAGTGTTAGTGGTAGGATTGTTGAAGCATAGTCTAGTTTTTCTAATCAATTAACTAATTAAATCTGGAAATTTCATATAGGTGTACAGTGTTTCTCCCAATTGTTACTCCCCTCCAACAGATCTCTCTTCAAATTTCATAGCCTTTTAAAAATATATAATTGATTCTTTGTGAGTTTCACATCATGCACCCCAGTTCTGCTTACCTTCCCAACCCCTCATATCTGCACTTCCACCTTGCAACCTCCCCCCAAAATAAAACACACACACACACACACACACACACACACACAAAACATCTCATCTTGGAGGCTATAATGTATCACTGTGTCCCACAGTATCTCTGTCCACACATCTTCGCTTGCAAATGTTCATTGCAGTGAGTCATTGGTCTGGTTTGAGATTTCTGGCTTCTGTGACACCATCAATATTGGGTCCTCACCTGGACTCCTCCCAGTTATCCTGTTGTTACTCTGTGTCATGGAGATCATGCAGTTTTGGAACATCAGGACTGGCCGTTTCACTTGTGTCAACCATTTGCAGATGGTATAGACGTTGGGGTGGGCCAACTCAAGAGAACTGAATCCCGGCCTGGGTAGTAGCTGAGCTGGTTAGCCCACTGGCTCTCCCTTATCCATGCTCTCCAGCACTGTTCTGGCTAGGTCACCCAGTGTGCGCGTGGGCGCGCGCGCGCGTGCGCGCGCACACACACACACACCCCTCCAGAGCCAACAATACTCAAGAATTAGGGCCTATTCTCCCAAGTGCTGTAGCCAGTCAGGGTTCAGGGCCAACTCTCCCGCTGTTCTTCTTAGCCACTCCCCTCCCCCCTCACAGTCACAGACTCTGACATGGTCCTTGGTGGCATCTCAGGCTGAGATTTCACCGTGGCCCCAGGTAGTAGCGCTGGCCATTCACAACAGGCTACTTCTCTCCACCCTCAAGTCTCTAGTTCCATCTCTTCCAGCTCAACCTGCTCCACTTCTCTTTCTTTCCCATCTGACCACCACATATTCACTCACTGTGGTGGTTCCCGCTGCAGGTAAGCCACATGCTCGCAGGAAGGCCCATGAGTGACAGGTCTAAGGGTAGCATGGGGTTCCACAGGTCTCTGTCTATCGTGGCGGTAAGCGGGGCTCTGTGTGTCTACTGTGGCCCACCGCTAGTGCAGTGGGGTGGAAGGCAGGTCGGTGATTGTCTTTCCCTGCCTGCACCGTGTGGCATGGCAGGATTCAGGTCCTATCTGTCTTCCTCCTTCATTATTGGGCTGCATGGATTTGATGTTTATGTACCCTAGGTATAAATCAGCTTTGGCCACCAAGCCAGGCATCAAACTAGGATGAATAAAGGACTGCCTTTTGCTCTGCTTCTGACTGATACAAGAACACTGTCACCAACAAGGTGTCTGTCTTTGCCCAGTGCCAGGGTTTTTGTTGCTGTTTTTTGTTAGTTTGTTTTGTTCTTTGATTAAGACACCGAGTCCCATTTGTCAGGACATGAGTGTGGGGTCATCCGCTGGGGGATGGGCAACTTAGTAGTTACCACTCCAGAAAGTAAAGAGACTCTCCCTTACCCAGCAACCATTGGCTTCCATTAGCTTCCCTTCTAAGTTAGGGAGGGGCCTCCTTGTCCAGAAGCAGAATATTTGAGTTTAATGAAGAGCATCCAATAGGTTTTCTAAGTGGTGCCCTGACTTCCACTCCCATTAGAGTTGTGCAGTGAGCTAACCCATGACGTTTCAGATGGTTTGATGGATGAAAAGCGTCTCATGGTTGTTTAACTATTTACTTCTCTGGTAATACAGTTGTACCTTCTTCCCATGTCCCGTGTCTGATTGCAATTCCCCCCATGTCTTTCATAAAGAACAATTTTGCTTTCTTTGAAAAAAAAATAGTTCTTCAAACTAAGACTGCTTCTGAGGGCTTCTCAATCTTTTATAAATTTATTCTTTTTACAAAGAATTTTCTTTAAGAAGTTTGATGGATATTTTAACTTGAGGGTACTGTCATTGTGGTGAAGGTTTTTTTTTTTTTGTTTTTTGTTTTTGTTTTTTTTAAAATCAGTTTTCTCAGTGACCTGGACACTGAAGTTAATTTTAATTCTTAAGGAAGTATGACTATGAATTGAAATGAAAAAAAAATAAACTGAAAGTTTTCTTATGAGTTTTTTTAAAAAAAGATTTATTTATATAAGTACACTGTAGCTGTCATCAGACACACCAGAAAAGGGTATTGGATCCCATTACAGATGGTTGTGAGCCACTATGTGGTTGTTGGGAATTGAACTCAGGATCTCTGAAAGAGCAGTCAGTGCTCTTAACCATTGAGCCATCTTTCCAGCCCCCTTCTTATGAGTTTCTTATGGTAGAATACATTTACTTTGTGAGATCTGTTTTGATGTATGAAGTGGGCTTTTTTGTTTGTGCATACTTGCGCATGTGTGTATGTGTGTGTGTGTGGTGTCCATACAATACACATTGAAGTAAATGCTGTTTCAGTGTTTTGTCAACATGGTATTTAGGATTAGTCACTGCTTTCCCTGTTCTTAAATGTGTCAGGTTGAAGAGTGTGATGGTTTGTATATGCTCAGCCTAGGGAGTGGCAGGATTAGAAGGCGTGGCCCTGTTGGAGTAGGCATGTCATTGTGGCTCTAAGACCCTCGTTCTAGCTGCCTGGAAGTCAGTCTTCTCCCAGCAGCCTTCACATGAAGATGAGTGTGGGTTATAAGTGTCTCATTCTAGCTGTCTGGAAGTCAGTAGCAGACTTCAGATGAAGATGTAGAACTCTCAGCTCCTCCTGCACCATGGCTGCCTGGATGCTGCCATGTCTCTGCCTTGATGATAATGGACTGAACCTCTGAACCTGTAAGCCAGCCCCAATTAAATGTTGTTTTTATAAGAGTTGCCTTGGTCATGGTGTCCCTTCACATCCGTAAAACCCTAACTAAGACAAAGAGGGACTGGGCATGGAGAGCTGAGTGACCGCTTCAGGATCCGGACTCAGCTTTGCTGCTTATATCATGCACCTGTTAGAGTGACAGCCCTCTTATGATAAATGCTAGTGCACCTTGTTTTAATCCATTCCAGAGCAACGCATCAGGACTACATTAAGAGATACTTCACTTTAAATTATGTCCAAATCAGAGCCATCTAGACACCATCTTCCTAGTTTGGAATTATGAATTAATCCTGAACTGCTTGACTTCCTTCAGCTATACTGTGCCTCTTGGGAGAACAAAGAGAAAAAGAATGGGTAAGCTTCTTGTATAAAATTGACTTATATAAGTCTGATATGCTTTGTCAACCAATTCATATGCATGTACCGTTGATGCAACACACACAAATATATATATATATGTATAATATATTTGAAGTGTTTCCATATACTTTATATATGCCTTAAATATCCATGGTACTTTATCACTGCCTTTGTTTTATTATCATTTAAAAACTACCTTTCTATGAATTTTTCAGCACATTTTACAAAACATCACACTTCAGTGTAAATTCCTCATGTAGAATGAGGGTGTGTAATTTAAAATGACCTCAGAATCCCTGACCCCATGTTAAGTATACAGAGTTACTAAGGAGAGGACTTATAGCTTGTATGTGGCATCTGGATGACCTGAATCGTGGAATTATTTTAGATTCATAGAAGTTTTAGTTGGATCAAATTAATCTTTTGCTTTAGAATTGCAAATGTGAGTAGATTTTAAAAATAAGAAAGCATCTACGGTAAACGTAGAAATAAGGGAATGAGAACACCTCAGGCATGTCTGTGGCCCCTCACCTGACCCCTCTTGGGAAATACAGGAAAAAGAAAAGAACAGAGCCTGCACGGAGCCCTAGGCTAGGATTTGCTAGTCAGTAAACAACTTCTGACCTGAACTTGAAATGCTAGCATCAGTTTCTCCAAGAGGGACAAACCCAGTGGTGGAATCTAGTACTTTCTGTAGTTAGGTGGGCCGTTTCCCACTTTGGCTGACAGAGGGGTGGGTCTTACTTACTTACTTACTTACTTACATTAATACTCAGTTCAAATCCTGTCTCCTGCTAAGGAAGTCTTTAATTACTGACGTCTTAGGTACCCTTGTGCGTGGTTTATATACGTCAAATGATCAAAGGTAGTGGACTTGCAGAACTCCATTTCCTGGAGTGTCCTTCAAAACAAAAGAACAAAGGAATCACTATCCAACCAACCAGTAAACCTGTTTTGCAGTCAATAATTTTGGGTAGTTTTGACTTTTCTTACACACATTTATTACACATATTTGGCTATTTAAAGTCTTTAGAAGTAACACAGGAAAAAAAAATGTCTCTTGTTTTTTACCCAATGTTTCCAGGATTAATTGACTGTGAAACGTCTCCTTTGAGAAACATCTGCCTGCAGAATTCCCTGAAATGAAGTTGGGAAATGCCACCTTATTGTGTTCTGATTTGTTTGCTTTACACAGCTTCTCTGTTAGACTTATAATTATCTGTGTCACCAGTTCTTGGTACGGTGCCTGGCACATAGTAGGCCCATAATGAAATTATTTGTTGGATGAAAACATGGAAGAAAGAAAGGTAATGTTCCTATGTTTGAAGCTTGGGAAGTTAATATGTTTATTTACCATTGTCTAGCTTGCCCGCCTCTCATCTTAATGGTATTTAACAACTTAAAAAATCCTCAGGGCTGTTGTCAGATAATTAATGCATCTTTCTATTGCTTGATGATATCTGGGGTCTTTGCTGGGATGCTATCAATGTCAGGGGTACCCAACATGGTTGTTGTACTCTCTGTTCTAACGTGAGGTCTTCATTTACATGAGTGGCCAAAACATCATCTGGTCTCTCCAGCATGAGAGCCTGAGGGGTGGTGGATAGTTTTCATTATGAGTCAACGTTTACATCAAGGGAATCTGCCCTACTACCAGGACAAAACTGAAGAATCTGGTTTTTTTTTTTTTTTTTAAATGACTGAACACCAAGAAGATCAGCAAGCCAACACAGACAGTGTGAAGAGTGTGCTGCTACTAGCTCACTGAAGGGTTTCGGGAGAACGGAACGCTTGCTGAGGTAGGAGGGAGTGAAGGGGTTATAACTGGAGGATAGCTAGCAGAGGATGCTAGGGAAGAGGTGGGGGAGTGCAAGGGGTGGTTAGGGTTGACATCATGCAGCCAAGTGAGATCTTCAAAAGGAAAGCTCCCAGACAACCAGAGGAAAGAGGCATGTATATAGATTCAGGTTATACCAATGTTTACCGGATTCCAGGAGGTAAACAAGTCGGAAACTGCAGCCAGGGGAGGGGAGAGGGGGAGGGTTAAGAGGTCTGGAGAACCCCAGAAAAGAGTTTCAAGGGCAGGAAGATTGACTATGTCACATGCCTTGGAGAGATTGAATAAGGAGGCAAGGTGAAGGTGGCATTTGACAATTGCAGTATCTTTAAGCAGGCATTATTCTAGCGAGGAGAAAATGAGTCTTGGAGGAAGCATAGGGGGAGTTGTTAAGATGAGATTTCGCGGTTGGAAGTTGCGTGTGGAGCCCAGGGAAGCAACTGATCAGCAAGGAAGGGCTCTGGAGAAGGAGTTCCATTTCTCTACCCACATAGACCTATAGTGTGTTGGCACTGGCGAGTCATAAGGCACCTCATTCACAACTGCTCGGAATGTGTAAAAGTCATCGAATGGAAAAAGCTTTTAGGAGCACAAGGCAGCCAGGATGGATCACATAACAGCCCAAACATGTGACACATCACTAGATAAGTCTGAAACCACAGCCAGGAACAACTCTGGAATCTGCCGGGGAGCAGGGAGGAGCTGCTGTGAGGGACAGATCTTCTCCCCCTGTTTGGCATCTGCCGGCTGCTGAGGGAAGTTAGCTAAGCCAGGGCTCCCGAGGGGTGAGGAGTCATGCTGGTTGTGGATGCTGGTGAGATACGGCACAAGGCCCAGGAAGGAATAAAAACTGGCGTGTTGCGATGTCCTCTCCTACATTTCTAGTAACAGCTCTTGACTGTTGGTTCAAATAAAGGCAAACGCAGTTCTACAGGAGAAACCCTTCTATTTATTCCACACTTTCTGGTTTCACAGAATCTGAAAATGACCTTTGGAGAACACTCACGGGAACCGATAAACTCTTACAACTTGATGATATGAAATGATTCAGTAGTCACACAGTCCTTTCGCTGAGGACAAAACCCAGAAACATATGAAGCATTATTACTATAATTTTATTATTAGGTACTAGCTTTAAATACGAGATTAGCAGGGAATTATTATTTTTTTTCTTTCTTACTGCACTTTATATAGAAGATAAGTTTCATATTTTGGATGCTTTCTGAAGCAATTTTTAAGGCAAAATTTGTTTAGCCCCAAGTGAGAGCTATCAGAATGCAGAGGTGAGAATCCATGTATACTCATGGAAGAAGGAGTCTGACAGCCAACTGGATACTTGTAACCAGTGGATGTCTTTGGTGGCTGAAGGACTCTTTATTTATTTATTTTTTTACCTCTGAATGTTTACCTTGAGAAGGTATTTCTGAGAGAGAGAGAGAGAGAGAGAGAGAGAGAGAGAGAGAGAGAGAGAGAAATATGAATTTGCTTCCAAGCTAAGGTCAGAGCTGTTTACTGACTAGCAAATCCTAGCCCAAGGCTGTGTACATCTGTCCTGATCTCTCATTTTTCTCTTTCCTGTATTCTCTAAGAGCAGCCAGGTGAGGGGCCTCGGCCGACGCCCAAGGAGGTTGATAGTAGGAGCCAAGGAGATTAGTTTATGACGTAGTCCAGCTCTGACAACAACGTCCAGTCTACCAACATCTCTTTCTGAGACTGCCCTTTGAAAGTAGGATCCTTCGTTTCATGCAATGCTTGAAAAAGTTCCCTGCAAATCCACATCACATGGTGGATTAGAGAGTAAGAAAAAAACATACATGTTACTTTTTTTTTTAATCTTAGGAAATTCACAATATAATTCATACATAAGTGAAAACCATTTAGGTATATATGAAATGTGCTTTTTAATACGGAAGATTTATTCTGAGAACAAAGTTTTCTGATGAGAAAAGTTGTAGGAAGGACATTTTGAAAGATGAATGAACTATGGTTTGCCAGATGTGGTAGAAAAATACATTGAAAGTAACAGAGATGAATAGAGATAATAAAGAAAAGACCAATGCAAAGAAATGTCCCATTAGACAAGAATAGAATTTTAAAGTATTTTAGCAAGAGTAACTTGGACAAACTATAGAGGAGATTAGGTGTACTTACATCCCTGAATAAGATCATTGGGGCTTTTCTCAACTGTTCCGAGTTGTGGCTCAAGTTGAAATAGATCATCTATAGTACTGAGAAGGAATATTTTAGCCTTGCCTAGTTATGAACTTACATAGCAAATAGGGTGAACTCCTAAAGACAGAGAATTTCATTTAATCTCAAGGTTTTAAGTTAATCTTGGGTTTTACCCACAGTAGGTGTGCAGCAAGCGCTTCTTGTTCCTAGAATACATCTGAATTTGTGAGAGCTTCATAAGAAGATAAGATACATAAGATTCATCTTATGATCCTAAGTTTATAAGGTGCTTTTCTCTCTTGCTGTTCATGACTTTTGGTTGGGTCTTCCGCCTTTTTCAGATTACACATGTATGCTTGAAAACCTGCATTGACTGATATGAGGCACCCCCAACACATATACAGCTGAGGACTACCAGGTCTAGGTTCAGTCAGAGAAGATGCACCTAATCCTCAAGAGACTAGAGGCCCCAGGGAGTTTAGAAATCTGGTGGGGTGGGTGGTGGGTGGTGGGTGGTAGGTGATGGGGACATCCTCGTGGAGACAGGGGTTCAGGGAAGAGGGTCGTGGAACAGTTGGAGGGCGAGCAGGGAGGGGAATAAAATCTGGAGTGTAAATAAATAAATAAATAAATAAATTTTAAAAAAGATAAAAAAAAGAAAACCTGCATTGGGAGAAAGACACAGTATCTCAGTTTTCTTTATCTGTAGCATGATGTATCTTTTATCCTTGGTAATCAATCAAGCTTGTATGTTTATGAATTTGTTCCTTAGTAATTTTGTAGACTAGTACCTTTTACTTTCCATGGCTACAAATGAAGTCAACTGTACCTAAACCCAGTTTTGTGGTTCTTAGAGTTAGGTACTGCAGAATCTTTATGTTTCTGAAATTCATATTTCTTTTGGGCTAGATAGCAGAATTTGAATTCTTTAGAATATGGATGTGGTTTGGTGAAGGACAGTTATCATTACTGTTAAAGTCAACTGCTGAGATAAAATGTCCTTCACTTATGTATGTGACAAGATTGAAACCAGCTTCTGTTCACTTAACATTTTAATTATGTGTGGAAAACATAGTACCTAATTGAAGGTGTGTTATATATGTAAAACATGTCAGTTGTAGAAGACTATCCAAACTTAAAAAGATTTTTTTTTAATTAATAGCAATGCCTATACATTGATTACACTTTGAAATAACACTTTGGATGGAATGAGTTAAATTTATTAGTGCCAATTAGTACTTTTTCTTTTGAAGTTTTGTAGTATAAGCAATGGTAAAATAAAATGCTGAGAATGAGGGGAGAGCTCAGTTAGTAATGTACTTGTCACACATGCGTAAGGACTCAAGTTAAAGCTCTAGAAACCATACAAAAACCCCAAGCAGAGTGGCCTCTGCTTATAACCCCAGGGTGGAGAAGGCAAAGACAGGAGTATATACGGAGCTTGATCGCCAGACAGTCTAGCTTAATTGGTGTCCACCAAGGAGAGTGAGAAGCCCTGTGTCAAAGGAGGTGAACATGGTTTCCGAAGATGGCACCTGAGGATTTATTTTAGTTTCTACATGCATGCACATATGTATACATGCATCTCTCAAACATGTTCTTACACACTCTCTCTGACTCTGTCTGATTGTCCCACTGTCTGTCTGTCTGCCTACCTGCTTGTCTGTATGCCTGCCTGTCTCTCTTACACACACACACACACACACACACACACACCATTATGTCACTTGTGTTTCGGATTAAGCGTGACTCAGGATTCAAGAGGAAAAACATTGATAAAACTCAGAGAAATTTTGGAAATAAATGGACCTTCTGTATATCAACAGAGGAAGAAACTTTTCCAGCAGAAAATTATCCATTCCAAATTGTCTAGATAAAAATGTGATGTAAGTACAGTAGCAGTACACATGTTTTAGAATTAATTAACCACTTTTTGATTGGATGGAGATGGAATTCGTACTGGAAACAGCTAAAGGATCCAGCAACCTGAGATGACAGGTCATGTGCATAGGGTAAAACCCAATACTGTTGTGCTAAAGGAATTGTAGTGGTTGAGTAAGAACTATGGTGGAGACCTATCTATCTATCTATCTATCTATCTATCTGTCTGTCTGTCTGTCTGTCTGTCTGTCTGTCTATCTATCTATCATTTATTTATCATTCGGTTCATTTACATCTCAAATGGTATCCCACTTCCCTGTTACTCCTCCACAGATTCCCCATCCCACATCTGCCCTCTCTTTCCTCCCCTTTGCTTCTATGAAGGTGGACCCTTCCCCACCCATCCTTTCCTGCCCCACTGCTCCACCATTCCCTTACTCTGAGGCATTGAATCTCCCTGGGACCAAGGGTCTCCCTTCCCATTGATGTTGGACAAGGTCATCCTCTGCTACATATGTATCTGGAGCCATTCTGTACACTCCTTGGTTGGTTGGCTAGTCCTTGGGAGCCCTGGGTGGTCTGGCCAGCTGATGTTGTTCTTCCTATGAGGTTGCAATCCCCCTCCTGGGTCCCTGAGATCAGTCTGATGGTTGGCTCCAAGCATTCACATCTGCACTGGTCAGCTGCTAGCTGACCCTCTCAAGGTACAACCCCACCAGGTTCCTGCCAGCAAAGGCCACTTGGCAACAGCAACAGTGTCTGAATTTGGTGTCTGCAGACAGGATGGATCCCCAGGTGGGGTAGTCCCTGGATGGCTCTTCCTTCAGTCTCTGCTCCATTTTTTTTTTTGTTCCAGTTCTTCCTTTGGACAGGAATGTTTCTAAGTTAAAAACTTTGAGATGGGTGTGTGGTTCCATCCCTAGACCAGTGGCCATGCCTATCTACTGGAGGTGGTCTCTACAGGTTCTATCTCCCCTTCTCTGCGTGCATTTCTGCTAAAGTCATCCCTGTTAGTTCCTGGGAGCCTCTTGCTTCCCTGGTGTCTGGGACCCTCCAGTGCCTATCCCCAGTTCCTCATCCCCCACTGTTACATATTTTTATTTGATGTCCTGACACTCTGTACCTCTCTCACATCTCCTTCAGTTCCTGACACTGCTCCTCTTATTTCCTCCCCTTCTTTCTCCCTCCCAGTTCCTCTTTTCCTTCCACCTGCTATGATCATCCTATTCCCCCCTCAACGCAGGACTGACTGAAGCATCCACAGCCTGGTCTTCCTTTCTCCATAAGCTTCATATGGTCTGTGGGTTGTATCATGGTCATTGTGAGCTTTTTGACTAATATCCACTTATCAGTGAGTATATACCCTGTGTGTTCTTTTGTCTCTGGGTTACCTCCCTCATATATTTAAATGCTTAGTCACCAGGGAGTGGAACTCTGATGGGATTAGAAGATTAAGAGGTGTGCCCTTGTTGGAGGAAGTATGTCGCTGGGGGTGGGCTTTAGGTTTTAGAAGTCCATGCCAGTCTCCCCTCTCCCCCACACTTTCTCTCTGTCTATAGATCAGGATGTAGATCTGAGTTACTACTCTAGAAACTGACTGCATGCTGCCATGCTCCCTGAACATAATGGACTAAACCTCTGAAACTATAAGCCAGCTCCCTGTTAAATGCTTTCTCTATATTAGTTATCTTGGTCATGGTGTCTTTTCACCGCAATAAAACAGTGATTAAGACAGGAACATAGCAATAAAGAAACTCCTAATGACATACTGCTATACCCATGGATCAGTGCCTGGCTCAACCTACATCTGAGAAGTTTCTTGTTGCAGTAGATGGGAACAAACATGGATACGTCAACTGAATGACATGCAGAGAATGGGAGACTTGGGCACTCAGTACTCGATGGGTTGTCTTTACCAAAGCCCTCTTCTCCAGGCTCAGAATCCATGTGGATGAGGAGATGGAAAGGTCGTAAGCGAGAGGTGATAAATGACACAGTGTCTTTCAGATACAACAGAACTGACACACACAAGAATTCACCGGGAATGTGGAGGCATGCACATGACCTGCACGGGTTCAAGACAGGTGGGTCCCAGCACTGAGAGGGAGAAGTGGACAAGGGTTCCATCCCTAACCAAGAAGCTATCTCCAACTGATCCATGCTGACAAAGGGAGCAGGGAGTTCTTAGATGATGGTGTGCCACTGGGAGATCAATCACACTCCAGGGCAGGCCCCATACCCAGGAGGAGTAGATGGCCAACACAAAACAAACTCACTGGTATTTTTGTGGACTTTTCTTGTTTGTTTGTTCTTCCTCCCTCCCTCCCTCCC